>NW_015660890.1:124840-163601 GCF_001515625.1 Sinocyclocheilus rhinocerous
ACACACATATATATATATATATATGTGTGTGTGTGTGTGTGTATTTACATGTGTGTGTATTTATATATACATGTATTTTTATCAAATTTTTATCAAATCTCAAAATGAATATCCATGTTTTTCATACATAGCAATGTACATTATAATGTTTTCATTATAATGAAATAATTATTAATGGCATTATTTTGACCATAATATACATTGTTTTAAAGAATATATATTTTGACACTCAATATATCATAACTAATTTTGATACGTTTTATGATTAAATTTAAAATGTTTTGAAAACTAGTCACTAAAACTAATTTTATAACTAATAATATACTATGCATTTAATCTGAATTAAAATCCTATTTTAACAATGTTTAGATCATTTTATTAGAAAGTAAGACAAAGACACTGATTAACAATATGATTCGATATGTTCTTTTTTCTATTCAGATGTTTTCTATTCTGAAAACATCTGTGATATTTTCATGAGCTCTTTGCTCTGATTTTCCTGATTTTAAGCATCTTAGTGTATTTACACAGCTCTTTTTTATAGCCATTCTGGCCAATGGGAACAGGAATTGCTCGGGGCTTCCTGGCAGCCATGGACACGGCCTGGATGGTTCACAGCTGGGGTCAGGGCAACACCCCTTCAGAGGTTCTGGCTGAGAGGTCAGAGCTAAAATGGGATTCCAATGAAGTCAAGGCAGATTTATGAACAATTAGTTTTTACACAGTAGGATTCTGTTCTAATATCCCCCTCCATTTCTTCCCCGTCTCAGAGAGAGTGTGTATCGGTTGCTTCCTCAGACAACACCAGAAAACGTCAGTAAAAACTACAGCCAGTACAGCGTGGATCCTGCTAGCCGCTATCCCAACATCAACATGCAACTCATCAACGCTGCTCAGGTTAGAAACTTGCAGTTCTCATCGAGTCATAATCACTGATGATGATCCTGATGTTGAAAATGTGTGTACAGGTGTGTCATCTCATAGACACAGGTGAGGGTCCGGTTTTAAGCCTTGATGCAGTCAGCTCTCCACACCCAAGACTCACACGGCAAGGTGTGTGTTACTTCATATGTACCATCTTCCACTTATACATTCATACACAATCTAACATGCTGTCTGTGTGTGTAGAGTCAATGGCTCGTTACAGTAAGCTGCTGAGCTGGTGTCAGGAGCAGACGCACGGTTACATGAACGTATGTGTGGCAGACTTCACAACTTCCTGGAGGAGCGGCCTGGCCTTGTGCGCTCTCATTCACAGATTCAGATCTGACCTCATGTGAGTCCACACTCTTTACTCTGGGTATGAATGAGGGTTGTGGCATAGTGGTTAGCGATCTAGGCTGGTAACCTAGTTTATATCACAGGTTGGCAAAGCTGTGAGTTGCTACTTGCTATTGCTACCATTTTATTGGACTAAAAATTATATGACGTGATTGTGGCATCAATATTTTAGGTCTACTTCCCAGAAAGGGCAGGTTTAAAAATGTATATCTAACAAAAAAATTATTTATGGAGGATTTGGGAGTGCCATAATAATAAATATTTCATTACAAGCATCAGTAGCTAAATATATCATAAAATGTGTCAATAAATAAATATACACATAAATACATATTAAATATTATTAAATGTATAAAGTATTTAATATATTTAATTATGTCATAATGTAAATACATATTTTATTATTTATTTATTTATTTATTTATTTATTTATTCATTGACATGTTTAGTTATTTATTTCTTGACAGTATATAAATATAATATAATAATGTAATATAATATAATGTGTAAATTAAAAATAAAATAAAAAAGCATCAATAAATAAATTGGCAAAATGTGGCAATAAAAATGACATACATGTATTTCATGATTTATTTATTTATATATGACACATATAGTTATTTATTGACACTATTTAGTTAATAAATAAATAGGTCAGTAAATAAAATCCAATAAATAAATTAAATGTAAATTACATTTTCCACTGAACTTTGATGATTGATTATTAACATTTTATAAAGTATTTATTTATTGACTTAACTGTTTATATTATTTTAAATAGTAATTGTATTAAATTGAATTAAATTATATATATTTATTAACACTTTTAATTAAATATTTATATATTAATATGGCACTCCCAGTCCTCTATAGGTACTATTATATTGATGGGCTTAAGCTTAAACCTGAAAACACTTTCATGAGGTTTTTAAGTGCTTTTATTCCTTCAAAAGGAAATTTAGTAACTAAAAGTGTGGGCAGATTGTATTATTGCATGGAGGTTTTCTGATTGTGTGACTCTGACTCGGTCTTTGTTTCTTGCAGTGATTTTGCGTCTCTGGAGGAGAGTGAGGCGGAGCTCAATGGTCAGCTGGGTTTGGACATGGCGGAGCTGGAATTTGGTATTTGTCCTATAATGACCGGCAAGGAGATGAGCGCACTGGAAGAGAGTGACTCTCTCTGCATGGTCATGTACCTCAGTCAACTTCACGAGCTCCTCAAAGACACAGCGCCAGCTAGTGGTCAGGATAAGGCATAATCTGTTATTTTACTTTTATTTGGGTAATATTTTTAACCTTCTTTGATCTTTATTTATATACACACTTTATTTTTTCTCCGTACAGGAAACCTGAGCTCAGAAGAGAAAGCAGTTCTGTTCTCCAGCCCCAGGTCACCAATCTCACTGCTCAGCAAACTGGGACAGACTCTGTCCCGCAAACGCAATCCCAAGGTTCACACACACACACACACTATATATATATATATATATATATATATATTTAGTACTGAAGTATATATACTGTGTTTTTTTTCCATTTGTTAAACTTTTTTTTCTACATTTTTGTTGATTATCGGTGATATTTTCCTGATATAGGACGGTGTTCCTTATGATACCATATTTTTTCTCCGGACAGGAAACCTGAGCTCAGAAGAGAAAGCAGTTCTGTTCTCCAGCCCCAGGTCACCAATCTCACTGCTCAGCAAACTGGGACAGACTCTGTCCCGCAAACGCAATCCCAAGGTTCACACACACTCACAGTTACACAACTGCACTTTTTAGCAGCCGTTACCCACATGTTAAGATGTGCTATTTTTCATCTCTATCAGGATAAGAAAGAGAAGGAAGCAGATAGTGTTGGAAATGGAAAGAGGAGGAGAAAAAACCAGACTGGCCAGTCAGAAGAGGTGAGATGTTATTTATATATATATATATATATATATATATATTTAGTACTGAAGTATATATACTGTGTTTTTTTTCCATTTGTTAAACTTTTTTTTCTACATTTTTGTTGATTATCGGTGATATTTTCCTGATATAGGACGGTGTTCCTTATGATACCAAAGAAAATAAGACTTCGGGAGTGACTCCTGGGTCAGAACCGAAGGTCGCTGAGGGTCACAGCAGGGTTCGGTCCATGGCGACGCTACTGCTGGCTAAATTTGAGGAAAACTCACCATTGGCCTCAGCCAGTGCAACTCGCCGACAGGTGTGTGAGTATTTGTGTGATGCATATGTGCTTTTACATGCATAAAGGTGTGTTTGCATGTGCAAGCATATATTTGTTTTCAAGTTAAGTTACACCATGTCCTGACAAGGTGCAACACAGGTTTTTTTTTTTCTTTTCAAATTTGCTTTCTTTACTCAAAAAAAGCAGGAGAAAGGATTTAATGCTTCATCGCATCAATCAGACTTGATTAATAATGTCTTATAGTCACTCATATCCATGTTTGATAGAAGATGGGAGTATTTGGTTTTGGTTGTTATAAAATGTCACACTACCTCTTTTAGTCAGGAGATTTGTAATATTTTCCTAATATAGAGTGAATTAGCTCACCTTGCCATCCGTGAAAGCTGCTGATTCATCCAGTGCCTGTTGCACAAGCTTAGCATACACACTTCAACAGGAAGAACTAGAATTGGCAAAGCTTCTATGCAGAGTTTATAAAGTGTTTTATTAGATTAAAAGCCATTCAGGTGATTGACAGTGACAACTGCGGCATTAGAAGACTGCACCAGGGATTTTTACTCTACAATGAATAACATTTTGATGTCCACCAACCCTACTTGAAATGACATGAAATGAAAATTCTGACATTAATTACTCACCCTCATGTTGTTCCAAACCTGTAAGACCTTCGTTCATCTTTGGAACACAAATTAAGATATTTTTGATAAAATCCGAGAGCTTTCTGACCCTCCATAGACAGCAACAGAACTACCACGTTCAAGGCCCAGAAAGGTAGTAAGGACATCGTTAAAATAGTCCATGTGGCATCAGTGGTTCAACCGTAATGTTATGAAGCTACGAGAATACTTTTTTGTACACAAAGAACACAAAAATAATGAATTATCAAATAATTTCTTCTCTTCCCTGTCAGTCTTTGATGAGCGTTCACGACAGTATCACTTGAACGTGTCAGTTCCATTGCTGTCTGTTTCTTCAAAAATATCTTAATTTGTGTTCTGCAGATGAATAAATGAATGAGGCATTTTATATAGCGCTTTATTGTGTATTGCTGTACACCCAAAGTGCTTTACAATCATATGGGGGATCGCTCCTCAGCCACCACCTAGGGATGTAACGATTCACTCAACTCACGATTCGATTCGATTCACGATTTTGATTTCACGATTCGATTTGATTCACGGGTTTTTTTTTTTACAAAATGAGATTTAAGACAAGTTATAAATTAAATGTGTCCTTTTATTATTGCTTGGACAAAATGCTGCACATTTCTTTGTGAAATTGAAATATAACACTATAATAATATACTAATATAGCACTTGCATTATTATTGCTCTTTTGTTGGTTTTGATTGCTTCTATTGTCCTCATTTGTTAGTCGCCTCGCGATTTGTTTAGCATCTCAACCGATTTGAATCGTCACATATTTGAATCGATTTTCAACCGGCTCGCGGTTAATCGTTACATCCCTACCACCACCCAGTGTGTAAGAGCGATATGAGGGTGAGTAATTAATGACAGAATTTTTATTTTTGGGTGAACTATCCCTTTAAGAAAAAGCACACAACACAGCAGGAGCTGATGTGTTTCCGTTTCAAGGAATAGGTCAGAGTTCACTCTCTGCTGATTTAAAGCGAGAAGGTAAAAAGACACCTGTGCTACAAGATAAAACGGGTCCAGTAGTGTGCATTTTTGTACACAAATAGCTAATCTGGTTCTGATTTAAGCTTCTTTGGTCTCTGGGGCTTAGTATGAATAGGTTATGAAGAACTCTGTGTGTGAACTGGCCTAGGGCTCAACAGCCTATCAGTGACTGGAGGCCATGGGACATGTGATTTGAGGGTCTTAACTGAAGAATCTCAGACAGAGTGATTTATTATCTCTATCTTATTCTCTATGCTACTTACTGACTTTGACTGTGACTGACAGGTTTATATTGATGGATGGATGGATGGATGATAGATAGATAGATAGATAGATAGATAGATAGATAGATTCCTTACACAAAAGTAATTGTGATGCTTTAGCAAGCGGCACAAATGATTTAAATGTTAGCTTGGAAATGGTAGGATGAATTTAATGGCATTCACACCAAAGACGATAACTATAATGATAACCAAGGCTATAACATTTTAATAATCATTGTAATTCTATGAGAATTACCACATCACAAGAGATGTGAGAAGTCCACATCACAACAATAACTATAATTACATGGAGGAACAATATCATTGGAATCATTTTCAGAATGATTTTTTTTTTTTCATTTGATGAACGATAAAAACATTTACAGCCAAAATCCAATCAAAATACAATTAGACTTTGAAGCACTCAAGCGGCAGATGTCATAACTGAAGTGTGTGCTTATAATATATTATTGCCCATTAATGTAGATGTTAATATAGCTATTGTTAAGGTTATCTTTATAGTAATCGTTTTTGTTGCCTTTCTTTATTTTCTAAGACCAATCTGTCATTTCCACACCTTTATGCTTTCATGGATATTCATGCATCATTTCTTTTGATGGTTTTCATCTCAGAAGCATTTTGCATTGCTGCTTGTTTTCCATGCTCATCTTTTGATTTGTAGAGCTACATTCAGATGTATACGGGCGGAGTGAGCTCATTGGCTCAGCAGATAGCCAATCAGATTCAGAGTCAGCAGGATCAAGCTCCCAAGCTCCTTCACAGGAGGGAGTTGGTAAGAGTTCACATGTAGTGCCGGCGACAAATCTTCCCTAACACTGAACCTTCTTGTGTCCCTTTTAGTGCCTGTATTACTGTGTGTATAAGGTCTATAACCCAGCCTTGACTTTTGTTTGGCGTTATATTTACTAATTACTGTAAGTGTGTGAATTCCTGCTCTAATCCAATTTCTCTAATAAGGCTCAATGCTTTACAGCTTGGTTAGACTGTCATTCCATGAAAGTGCTGCAATTTGTTTCTATGGCATGTGGTGAAATCTGAGCCTTTGTTTGAAGCTTTTCATTGTGTCAGCCATATTTTATTTAATATATTAATATTATTTTACATTTATTAAAATGAAAAATAAAATAAAAAGTAAAATACAAATAAAATATTAAATAATAAAATTAATTATTTGCAAAAAATAAATAAAATAACAATTATAACAAGTAATAATAATAATATAAAATTATTTAATGCATACTGTCACCCCAGTTCTGTCCTGACAGCTGTAGTTGTCCATGTTAAGCATCTTTATTTTGATTCTTGACCTTTGACCTCTCACCTGTAGGGTTCTCAAAAGGAGTTTCCTGTGAATATGGGCGGCAGTGATGTGTGTTATTTCTGCGGCCGTCGCGTTTATGTCATGGAAAGGCTGAGCGCGGAGGGAAATTTCTTCCATAGGAGCTGCTTCCAGTGTGATCACTGCAGCACCACGTTACGCTTGTCCAACTACGCTTACGACCAGCTACATGGTGTGTGTGTATGATTAATCACTTCATACTTTCACTAATAAAATGATCATTATCAGTACTTTGTGTTTTTAAGATTTTATGCTTAAATCAAAAACAATAGGTGTTTAGCTTTTAATGGATGTAGTCACAAGATGAGCGACACAGCGTGTGAAAATGGCCTGTTGTTCTGTGTTGCCGACTGTAGGCGACTGTTTTTGACCAAACAAACTGCTCCTTTGTTACCATTGCACAGTCATAAGGTCTGAAATGTGTGTGTTGGGACAGGGCTTTTATTGTTGTGCAATAATGACAGTGGGGCACACACACACACAAACTGAAGGCCCTCAGCAAAATCCCTTTGAAACATTTTTTAAAAATAGGAATCAAAACACCAAAAGGTTCTAACTGATAGGGTCGTATAGATCACATGATTCAAACACTTCAAGTTTAAAAAAAGAGGCGGCTTTCGGGCCGACTTCAAGCAACGGTATAAATAAGACATTTAGTGCCTGCATCAGCTACTTTTTTATTTTCCCGCTCTCTCACGTCTTTTTTTTTTTGGTTTGTACAGGGAAGTTTTATTGTAAGCACCACTTCAGCTACAGAATGACCAGCGTGGCTCAGAGAAAGAGACCGATCCCACCTGTGGCACCTCGACCTACTCAGGTAACCTCATCAGATCACCATTATACTTCTTTTAGATCCTCTATGTGCCTGTTTTTAGATGTATAAAACTGAAAAATTTGTTTTATAGCACACATGCATTATCAGTATAATGACTATATACATCTGACAGATTTGTGAATACATTTATGTAAAAACAGGAAGCAATTTTTTAAAAATAGTATAACCTGCACCATAATTTTTATTTATTTATTTATTTAATTTTTTAGTTTGTCATAAATATTTATATATATATATATATATATATGTACACACATGTGTATTTGATTATTTGTTTATTTGGCATTCAAAGATTTGTATTTTATTTAAAATATTTTTAGATAATTTTGTTTATTTTTATTTAAATAAAAATGGAAAGGAAATCATAGAAAAGTTGGAATATCAATTTCTTCGATTAAAAAAGTATTTATTTACTTTTATTTATTTTATTTATGGTAACACTTTATATTAAGGTGTCCTTGTTGCACATGCTACATGTACTTACTATTATATTAACAATAAATTATGCATAATTACATGCAAGTAACCCTAATCCTAACCCTAAACATATAGTAAGTACATGTAGTTAATTAATATTACTCAGTACTCAAATGTATAATTATACTTTAACAAGGATACCTTAAAATAAAGTGTAACTTTATTTATTTATTTATGCATTTATTTATGCATTTATTGACGTGACTTGTCTGTGTTTTTGTCTCTACAGGCTCCCCCTGCTCCATCCTCGGCTTCTACGTCTTTGTCCTCTCTAGGGTCAGTGTGCACAGCCACCCCACCAGACTCTTGGTCCTCCAGCGCCCACCCAGGCATAGTATCCAGCCTGGCCAAGAGACTGTGTGGTACCCCAGAACGCATTGAGCTGGAGAACTACAAACCCTGTCCAAAACAACAGGACAGCCCACTGCAGGAGGTCCCAGAGGAGACGCTTACACAGCACAACCTCAGTGCTAGCCTGCAGGAGAAAAACACAGAGGAGCAGTCCAGGTATAAAACATGCTCCTCTTATGTTACTAATATTTACTGGCATGTTTTCCCTGGATAAATTCTCTTTTTAAGTCTCTTTTTTGGCTTTCAGTAGCTCCGAGTCAGACCTAGAGGAGGAGGAGCTTGCCTGGAAGAAGGAGGAGGGGCCGAACATCAGGACCAATGGAGAGAGAGAGTTAGACCTGGGGGAGGAGCTAAAGGAGGAAGAGGGAGGAGAGAACCAGGAAAAACAAGAGGAGGAGGAGGCCAAGGATGAGGAGGAGGAAGAAGGAGAAGTTTCAGAAGAAGAACAAGACGAGGGAAATTCTAGTGATGGTGGGTGTTTGTTTCTGTTAATTTTCTTTAGAAAAGGCTCTGTTAAAATGGGTAAAGTTTGATCTTGTCTGACTATATAGTTTGTTTATTGAAGAAATCAAATCAAAGAAATCATCTTAAGATGAGGTGTTGTTTGATTTAATGTCTCTCAATATCTGTTTTTGTGTCATATTCCCACAATATGTTTGTGTGTATTTGTATGCGAGGTGAATGTTGTCATGCTTGTTTGTATGTTTATTGTTGTGCATTCACCACTGAATGTGTGTGTGTTTTGGGGTGTGTTGACGTGTATGTGTAGAGGGTGAGTACTGCCCTTGGGAGAGGGAACGGCTCTCAGGGGTGTGGCTTGAGGAAGAGGAGGCGGGGTTTGTTAAAGGTAGCACCGCCCCTGACCATTGATGGCCTTCATTAGCCTTTTTTGCATTATTTTAACTTAAAAGATGTTGTTTGCAGGTTATTTCATTTGTAGGCTGTGCATGATTAATAGTGTGTTTTAATGTTTGTATATTTTGCAATTGGCTTTTTAAATTTTTGGGTTATGCTATGGAAATAATTTGCAGTTGTTTTAGTTTGCCTGTTTGATATATTTTGCAAATTTTAAGTCACTAACTTAAACATTGTCCTAACCAGGTACGACATGACAAGTTTTCGCATAGCAATTTATTTGTTCACACTGAAAGCAATAATGCTGCACAATGTAAACAATCATTACTAATCCCAACATATTTGCTACATAGTGTAAGATTCTGAACCAGTAAGATTTCACTAAGGGACAAGGCTTTGTTGTTTGCCACAAAAGAAATAATAAAAAGCAACTGTCACTTTAATGCACTATGCCTGGTTAGCACATACTTTTAATCACATTTGCAGTTTATGGAGTATAAATAAAGGAGTTAGCCTACTTTATAGATCCTAGACAGTAAAAATTAATGCACAGCCAAAATGTACACAAAATGTACAAAAAAAGAATGATGCACATGGTACAAGTAATACTACACTAAGGTCATAACAGTAGCAATAGTTAGATGCGCACTCTTAATAGGAACTATTTGGGGGGGAATATATATATATATATATATATATTACTGTACATGTTTAAGAATTAATGAGAAATATAGTTTCAGAATATGGATCTATCAAAAGTGAAAAACCTCCAAAACAATAAATTAGCTTTTCTATAGTTTATTTGTACCATGATTGAGACCTCTTTACAATCTTATCTTTTTCAGGCTGCTTCATATTATTGCTTGTTTAAGAGCAACTGAAAGGCTGCACCACTTCCCCCACAAAACTATTTTATTAAGAAGACTCTAGAACTCCTCTAGAATTCTTTCCCATTCTAATTATTTTTTTTCCGTATCCTTTCATGCTTTTAATAACCAGAGTCTTATGAAGGATACAGTGACGACACAGATATAGACACCAGCGCAGTCAGAGAGTCCAAACCATGTGACCAACAGGAAAAAGGAGTGTCTGTTTCATTGCACCAGTCATCTACAGAGTCCCCATCCTCCTTGAAACCACCAGAATCAGGTCCCACACCCACACCTGAGCTGTCGACGAATCCAGAGAACCCACCTGTCAAGAGGTCAGAGGTCGTAGAAGAGTTCTGGCTGAAGAGTGCTGAGATCAGGAAGAGTTTAGGCCTGACTCCTCTGTCTAGAGAATGCGACCCCAAACATACAGCAGCCCAAACATCTAACATTAAAGAAAGCTTCTACACCTCAGTCGCCTACATAACGTCCTGCAATACCAATTCTGCCAACCAAACACCAAGAAACTGTGACTCCAGCTCACAAACTCCATCTCAAAGTACATCCCCGCCTGAACCATCTCACACTATGGACGGCGATGCAGGCGTCACATTAGAAGAGACGATAGGCCGCTGTTCTGTAATCCACAGACTGAGCATCACTGTAGAAGGTTGTGTGATGGGGGACAAGCAGGATTTGGACCTCAATTCCACCTCATTTGGAAATGAAAGCATTTTAAATCCAGATACAGGTCTTCCTACTCCTCCGTACAGCCCATCTAGTTCACCTATTGTCAGCAAGCAATGTCGCGCCCTTCACCATTCTGAACCCATACTGGACCGAGAGGTTATGGTCTTCTCATCGACCTGCGCTACTCCTGTTCCACAGCGGGTCGGTTTTAAACCCGAGCTCGATCAAGCTTGGAGTCTTCCTCCGGATGAAATTGAGATCCTGTACAGAGACGAGGCGGAAGGGACTTCCAGACTGCCGGAAAGATCCAGTGTCACGGAGACCGTAGGCCAGACGGACAACCGTAGGCTGGAGCACAGGAGGACGCTCCCAGACCGGTTGGTTGCCCCACTGCTGGCAGGGGGACCAGAGGTCAGGCTTCGGAGGTCAGAGATGAAGCTGTGGGGGGCTGACAACGGTGTGGAGGAGAAGGAGAAAAAGCGCAACTCGTTGTTCTCACCCCGTAAAAGCAGGAAGAGCATGAATGCAGCGGCTGAGGCCCAGCGGGAGCCAGGAAAGCACAAGTCCCTCTGGAAGACTGTTTTCTCAGTGTATAAGAAGGACAAAAAGAGGAAGGAGGCTGCGATGGTGGCGGAAACTCTACCTGCCGCAACTAACACCGAGAGCAAGCGTAAAGTGTCAGGAATCAACAGAACATCAGGTGAGATGGATGGATGGATGGATCTATAAATAAACTGTACCACATGAACATGACTTTAAGGGTGTTTCCACATTGCAGACCTGTGTTTCCGGAAAAATCAGAGTTTCTCTGAAGACACAGACTTGTCCTGCCATGCTCTTCTAGAAAGATGTCCACTCAGAGCTCAGGTAATGTCAAACTCCTCTCCACTCTCTCTGATCCTTAAGGTCACATTTAATGTTAATCTGCATATTTTAATACTCAATAGGAATTCATGCAATTGGAAATTTAGTAAAGGATATTTAGCTGCGTGGTTTGAAAGTGACTACTGTGTGAGCTGTGCTTCATATGTTGCCACATTATTGACAACAGACATATTAAAAATTCTGCTAGCTTTAGAATTAAATGGGGAATTTTTGCTGTTGTGCCTTTAAAGAGATAGTTAACCCAAAAATGAAAATATGTCATTAATTACTCACCCTCATGTCGATCCAAACCCTTAAGAGACCTTTGTTCATCTTTGGAACACAAATTAAGATATTTTTTATCCAAGAGCTTTCTGGTTCCGAGTGCGTCATGGTACTCACGTGAATGGAACAGAGACTGACACCGAAGAGAAGAAATCGTTGAATAAAGTTATTTTTGTTTTCTTTATGCTCAGAAAGTATTCTCGTAGCTGATGTCACATGGACTATTTTAATGATGTACTACCTTTCTGGGCCTTGAACGTTCCAGTTGCGTTGCTGTCTATGCAGGGTCAGAAAGCTCTCGGATTTCATCAAAGATATCTTAATTTATGTTCTGAAGATGAACGAAGGTCTTACGGGTTTGGAATGACATGAGGGTGTGTAATTAATGACCGAATTTTCATTTTTGGGTGAACTATGCCTTTGAGACTTGTATATAACCGGCCTTTTCACATGTGATGCTTTGTATCAGAAGTCCAAGGATTTCAGAGTGAGTCATTTTTGCAGCTTTGTTCCAATAAATTGTTTTTATCTAAAAGATGCCATGATTTCACAGTTCAATGAACTCTTTCATTTTTCAAAAAATCAAGGAAAGTTTGATTTCTCATAATATGACTCTTTGCCACTCATTTTCCTTTTGTATTGATTTTTGTCCTTTACGTTTTCTTATGGTCCTCTTCAGTCTTCAAATATTTTATATGTATACAACAATAAGACTCATTGCTTAGCATTTATCCGTGACTCCTTAGAGCTTTATAGCTGGACTAATGGAATAATTTAATGCTTAGTGAGTTTTATTATTGAACGTTGGAGGTAATTCAATGTCTTTTTCTGGCTGTGCTCTTAGCTGTGGGAAAAACTGTCTGATATCAAGTCAGACCTTCTGAAAGAAGCAATATACGAGGAGGTACATGAAGGGGATGAGGTATCAAATATGACAATTCAGATTTTAGATTGTGAGAGCTGAATGTAGCTTGTGGTTATTAGCACATAGACGTGTTTTGTAATGGAGTTTGTGCTGTGGTTAGCACTGTTTAGCTGTTGTACTCAAAATACAGAGTATATAGAATATAAATTAATTCAGTTTCTGCCTTTTCTCTCCTGAGTCGCTTTACGTGCCTCATGCATTGGCATTCAAGAGGGCGTATGCTAAGGTAGCATCTTTTTATTTCAAATGTGTTGAGCCCCTTCAATTTTTAAACCCATTGGCTGAATCAACAACACTCAGCATCTTGTTCCTCAATAGAAACACAGCATTTTGCCAGAGCTGCCAACCAAGGCAGCCACCCCAGTGTCGTCATGTCCGTCAGAGGTGGTAGGTGTTTGGGTGGTGTTCCCGGACCCTTCCAGCATAAGTTTCTGTACCACGCTGTTTCAGAGAGCAGAAACGGAGGAGGAACTCAACGCCAAGCTGACACGCCGAGTGCAGAGAGCAGCACGCAGACAGGCCAAGCAGGAGGAGCTGCGGAGGCTGCACAGGGCGCAGGTGTGTGTGACGTGTTTTGAAGCATTCTTGTTCATGTGCCTCTTAAACAATGCGTATTTATTTTTGTGCATGTCATCTCAGATAATCCAGCGTCAGTTGGAGCAGGTGGAGGTCAAGCAGAGGCAGCTGGAGGAGAAGGGTGTAGCTGTGGAGAAAGCACTCAGAGGCGAAGCAGGTACCTGTCACCGTCTTGTCAAGTGGATGAGCTTCAGAAATCACAGTTTTATAGAAACTTTTAAATTGTTAATTAATTTGTCAATTTAAAGATTCAGAACTGATTAAATTGGATTTAGTTATTCAAAACATTATTTTACTTTAAACATTATATTATATTATACTTTCCTTTTGCCAAACCCCCAGACAACATCGCGTCCATAACATTGCTGAGCAACAACAACAAGGAAACATGTCGAAAAGGTTAACTTTAACCACGAAACCAGATCGGCAGACCTGTAATGTTACACTCTCACTCAAAGGATGGACGATCTGACAGGATTGTTACTATGAGGTGGATCACATCTAACCTGTATTGCTCGTTTTATCGCGTTTAACCACAGCTGTCGTCGTTTTTTTGTCTGGCAGTGGCAGCAGATATGCGATCAAATTTCTAATTTGAGGCTGTATTACGTAGATTCTGGCACCCAACATCACAACAAGATGATATTTTAAGCTCCTTATGTAGCCGAATCTGCGCTGGTTTGAATGGGCTGCCTCCAGTTTCCCCTTTGTTTTGCTTCCTCCAGCTAGCGCTGTGACGTTGTCTGACCCTAGTTACCTGTGGTTGGCCTGGCCGTGCGTCACTCAGAAAACAACAGGCCAATCAGAAGAGAGGCTCATGAATATTAATTAGACAGGCCAAAATCGACCTGTTCTCAGCAGAGCTCCTGAGAGAGGAGCTGTAAAAATATAATGAGATGGTTTTTGGTACTTATACCGCAAATATATATTCTTAAGGACATCAAAACCTAAAATAAAACTTCAGAAAGGTGTACAATATGGGACCTTTAACATTTTATTATTTTACATAACTTTAATATTACTTGTGTATGTTGTTTCATGCAAAAAAACCTGTTCTTAATCAGTTTTTATCTCATCAATAATAAAATAATAAAGAAAAATAAAAGAATATTAAATATATAATTTTACATTATATAATCAAATAAATATGAATATCTCAATAATAATAAAAAAGTTGAATGAGATAGAAACCCTGATTAAAAAGACCCGCTTAAACCAGCCTAATGTGGTTTGGTGGTTTTAGCTGGTTTAAAATGGTCTTAGATGGTTCAAAACCATCATGTCCAAGCCGGTCTTCAGCTGGTCTAGCTGGTCTCCCAGCCTGACCGGTTATAAGAAGCCCAAAACCACTCTAAAAGCATCCTAAAAGGCTGCAAACCAGTTTAACTGTTTTTTTAACAGAAGTTGGCTTGTTTTTAAAGAATGTATCTTGAATATAAGTGTATTTTGTGTTTTAAGCTTAAACCTCACAAATGTTTTTTTAATGTTTTTCTTAAAGGTGTCATATGATGCTGCTAAAAAGAACATTATTTGGTGTAATGAAATGTGTTTATGTTTCACATTTTAGTTTAAAAAAACACATTATTTTCCACATACTGTACATTATTATTGCTCCTCTATGCCCCGCATTTCTGAAACGTGTCGATTTTTACAAAGCTCATCGTTCTAAAAAAGCGAGGTGTGCGCATAAACATAAAACCATGTCTGGCCATTCTTGCAATATATATAATGTACTATGAAATGTCATCATCCCTCATGGTTTGTACCCATTATATGTTTGTTTACAAAGTCTTACATTCATCAAAAACATATTGCATATATCATTTTTATTGCTACATTTACTGCATTAGCAAATTTTCATAAAACACAGGGACGGAGCAGTGCAGGATATTCTGTTTTCTTTGACTTTTAATGGTCAGAATCCTCATGATGTGTCCTTCCTTATGATATAGACTTCTGGGGAGACTCTAGTACATCTAACCTTTTGGATGTACATCTGGGTGGTATGTACAACACATTTGACTTAGCGCTCATGCTAATGACACTAACAAACACGTTTACCGTCTTAGAGGTTCATAATGTGTTAACACAAATTAAACAGCTGTTTTAGTGGTGTAAAAACAGGCTTTCTGGCTTTTTTCGTGGTGTGGACCCTGTCCTGTTTGCTTGCTGGTAGCTTTGTGTCTGAATTGAATCTAGTTGCTAGCGGTAGCATTAGTTAGTTTGTATCGTCTGGTGGCTGTGACAGTATGAGATTAAGTTTGAATAGCAGTACTGTTGGAAATACACATATAAATTTTAGTCAGGGAAGATGGCATTTTTTAGAAGCTATTTTAACTTTTACTTTAGGCTAATCTCTCCGTTGGCCTACTTTCTGAGACAGCAGATTGTCAGTCAGACCACTGCCTGGACATCCAACTCAACCCATTTCAGCTTCGCACCTCACATTCCTCTATTATTCCCATCCTTGCTTGGTTGCGTTCCTGAATTCCTGAATCCTTCCTCTCCCTCTTTTTTTCTGCCCATCTCTGCGGTCTTAGTCGAGCCCTTTCTAGATTCCCCTCGTAGAAGGCCTGTCTATCTCTGTCCTTGCTGTTCCTCAGAAGGTAACACCTCCCCAGTCTCACACCTCTAGTGCAGGTTGTGTAATAGCACTTAATTCTAAAACCTTTTACTTTTCTCTTCTCTCTTCTTTTCCTTCCTCTGCCCTGCTGTACGCAGCCAAAGCTAAAGGGACAGAACACGATCATTCAGTTTATGTCTGTACAGTCTTTTTTCTTTATGTAGTGCAAGAACCTCCACTTCACCAGCTAAGTACGATATTCTCTCCTGTAATCTCAAATTTGGCTCTGTAACCTTTCGCAATGGAGTTGCATGGGCATAGCACGTTATTGATCTGCATGGCTGTCAGTACATATAAAAAGTCGCATCCTGTCTTATTTGGGAATTGACAATGTGTATGTGTGCTGTTTGTTTTTGTCTGCTTGCACGTTTTGATAAATTTATATACACTACTTTTCAAAAGTTTGGGGTCAGTAAGATTTTTTGAAAGAAATGAACTTTTATTCAGCAAAGGATGCATTGAATTGATCAAAAGAGACAGTACAGACATTTGTAATGTTACGAAAGTAATACAATAAATGTTGTTCTTTTAAACGTTCTATTCCTCAAAAAATCTTGAAAAAACTGTATCACAGTTTCCATAAAAATATGAAGCAGCACTGTTTTTGAACTGTTTTCAACATTGATAATAATAAGAAATGTTTCTTAAGCACCAAATCAGCATATTAGAATGATTTCTGAAAGAGCATGTGACACTGAAAATCTGAGTTATGGCTGCTGAAAATTCAGCTTTGTATCGCAGGAATAAATTACATTTGAAAATATATTAAAATAGAAAACATTTTTTTTAACTTTAATAATATTTCACACTTTTAATGTATTTATTTATCAAATAAATGCAGTCTTGGTGAGCACAGGAGACTCAAGAGGTTCAAAAACATTAAAAGGTCTTACTGACCCCAAACTTTTGAACAGTAGTATAGTTTATAAGCAGGGTCCAAAAATATATATTTAAAGTGTTTTTAAATTAATATTATAATAAATAAATAAAATGCAAATATTTAATACATACATGCAAAAAAATGTATAATATTTCTACTTATTCTTTTATTTTATTATATATATGCCTTTAATTTCACATGCTTCACATTTCAAGCTATCATTCTTATAGTTCAACCATGTTATATTGAGGGGCAAAAGCCAAAGCCAAAGCCAATAAAGTGTTTATTTGGACCCTGCTTATAAGCATATTCATGCACATGATAGCGTGTCCATACAGTGTCCCATCCTCCTCTTCTCTCTCTCATAGGAATGGGAAAGAAAGATGACCCTAGTTTAATGCATCAGTGGTTTAAGCTGGTGCAGGAGAAGAATGCTCTCGTGCGCTATGAATCTGAGCTCATGATATTGTGAGTATCAACGGTTTGAATGTTTAATAATAGTCTGAACTGTGCGGACTGATCTGGCATTGTGTGATTGCATCAGGTATTACATAAGTGTTCTGCTTCTCGCTTTGGTCTAGTATTGTTTGCTATGTGCTCATCTGTGTGGTTTGTCTTCAGTGCACGTGAACTGGAGCTGGAGGACAGGCAGAGTCGACTACAGCAAGAGCTGAGAGAGCGCATGGCGGTGGACGGTTAGTACACGCAGAGGATATTAATAGTTCAACTTCCCCTTAATCCTTTGTGGTTTTCTCTCGTAATGGTTCTTCAGTTAATAACAGCTTCACAGCACCTCTTTCTCTCTCTCAGACGATCTGAAGGGGGAGGATGAGCTGGCGGAGGAGAGGCGTATATTGAGCGAGATGCTGGATGTGGTGGAGCAGAGAGATGCGCTGGTGGCCTTGCTGGAGGAGCAGCGAGTGAGAGAGAAAGAGGAGGACAGTGACCTGGAGGCCGTCATGCTTTCTAAGGGCTTCAGTTTGCACTGGGACTGACTCGCACGTGCATGAATCTTATCATACCGCTTGAAGGGCTACTCTGTGTCTGTTTGCGCAGCTAAAATACACAGCTGCTGTTTTCATCAGTCCGAACCGCATCCACCTGCACTCTGGGCTGTATGTGCAACTACATACAGTAGGTGTCTAAATAATGAATCCCGGGATTCGGCAAGAGATTGCAAAATACAGACCCTGATTAGGACGAATGGCAATGTCTTGCTGCCAAATAATGCTACTCTAAGACTATGCAAAGGAACGTCTTTTTGTTTGCTCTCTTTGTTGATCAAGTTAAGGTACATCTGTTGTGTTATCTAGATCCACCGCATTTAGGCTTAACAGAAATGAATATAGAATGGCATATATAGCCACATTGTCAATTTACAGTAGAGATTGGCGCATGTAAACTTAGATATACAAAATAAGGCTTCTTAATGTATGATTGGAATGTTTTTGGACCTGATTTAGGGCAACAATTTCTGTTGTTTAACCTGTATAAGCTAACCTCACACACAATTGTCCGTTCTCAATATATTCACATACATTTATTGGATGAAATGTCTTTTTTTTTAATTATCTTGATTTTCTCTTCATAATATACAGGATTTGCACAGAATTTGTTTTACATTTTGTTGTTGTTATATTTATTCTGTAAAACGTACTTAATTGCATTAAACAACCTTTCTTTTGAGAAAAATGTGAGGACTATTTTCATTTGGAGTTTGACTACTATTTAGTTTTTTTGACATGAATATGGGACACTCCGGTGTCCTGTAACTTTTTTTAATGCATTAGTAATAATGCTAATACTAATAAGTAATAAAAACTAAAAACTATGTCATAATTTTGATGTAATTACCAAAATTATTATCAATTATTAAATTATTATTAAAAATACAACTTAATATGCCTGGTTTTATACACCTTTGTGATGTTTATTAAATGCTTATTTGCAGAAAATGCCAGAATTGCACAAAATAACTGTATTTAGACCTATGCGTCTTGGTAACAGGTGTAAAAATGTCATTACGCAATATATGAAGAGTTTATTTGCAAAAACAGATAACTTTATTTTCAAAAAGCATGTTTTTTTTATTATGTTTTCATTGTTTTATTGTGTTAGCTGTATTTTTTGTTATTTTAATTGGAATGGACAATGAAAACCATGATTTTTGACATTTTAGTTATCTGGTTTTTGCAAATGAACTCTTCATATATAAACAAACAGCTCATATAAAAATTAGTTTGACATCTTTAAGGCTGTCAGTCAACATTTTTCAAAGGCTACGCAACCTTTTTTCACAGGCTTTTTGTTGAGATAAAGTTTTCGGGGACTAAAAGTTCCTTTTGCACACTTAATTCTACATTCACTATATTTTTAGGTATTACAAGCCTCGTTATTTTTGAATATTGTTAATTAATCACGCTCGTGTGGGATTGCGTGTGGACTGGCGCCCCCTGCTGGATAATGCCAGCAGTGTTTTCCTGTGGATTTACAGCAGTTCTCGCTCTGACCGTAAACGGGAGTGAAGTCACGCCTCTCCATCTGTCCTGCTACACTGTTTCCGTTCGTGGGAAAACTTACTGCCATTCCGATTTCTTCGAGCTCCGGAACTATTTTTTTTTGATTACCATGAAATCAAAAGTCTGCTTACCGATAGTTTATATGCGTTTTACGTCTATTGGTCACAGTTAAAACAGCCTTTACCTCTATATAAACAAACGCAAACGAAAGTGAGGAGATTTCCTCGGAAAGAAGAAGAAAACAAGTCGGAAATCATAAGTTGTGCTTCCAATAAGGTGAGTAAGGCTTAAAAAACGTGTTAAAAGTGTTAATCTTGTCTATATTTTTAATATTTACAGTTGTTTACTATGGAAGTATGTGCTCTTGGCTTGTTGTACTGTTAATGTCTATCAGTTGCTAGTATGTTTATATCTCCGTTTAAGGAAATACTTCCAGTTTTCTTTTGTTAAGTGGTTATAATGTGGTATTTAAACAAAAATAAACGTGTATGGAAGTTTAAATGCGTCAAACTAGATCAGTCTGTCTTAGCAGGAAAATCTCTGCTACTACGGAAACTTTTTGATATGAAAGATATGCGACTTACGCAGATAGATAGGCTACAGTAGATGAAGTAGGCTAGATTTGGCGCTGTTCATGTAAAAAGTATGCATCTGTGTTCAAGGCCTGCAGTTTAATTAAACTAAGCTTTTTAAGCATTCAATAAACTTTCCATTAGTTGTTCAGGGTGTGTGTGTGTGTGTGTGTGAGATTAGTGCTGCACTGGAATGTGCAGAATTGGCGCATCTAAAAAGCGCATCTCTGAAAGCAGCTGCTGCGTGTCTGCTGCAGACTCATGGAAACACTGAGCATACACGCACATCATTTGCCTGTTAAGGTCTGTGTTTTGGTTAAGCCTATAATCTGAAAAAAACTCTACTGGAATATTACTGTATATTTTGGCGTGATCCGAACCGATTAAATCAATTTAATACAGCTCTTTTATTCGAATTTAAAATATGAACTTAATATTTTTTAAATAATTAAATCTTTCTATGACAATCAAGTTAATATGTTAACATGGTGCATACATAATCATAATGTGACTTAATGTTTAATTTTTGTCTTGTGCATATAAATACAGGGGCAGGGGTTATGGACAATAGTTGTTTTCATCTTTGGGTAATTTTTGAAGATAATGAATGTATAATATTATACACACACGCACACATGTATATATAAACTCAAACTCTTCTTTCATTGTTTTATTATGTTTAAATATTCTTTTAATATTGTTGGGTCATATATGTCATATATTTGGAGAACTAGTCAGCATTTTATGTCACTTTAAATTTGAAGATCTAGAAAAAATATAATTTTAAGAAAAATTATTTCTTTTTTTTTTTCTCAGTATTGGATCTCAGTATATCTCATCAGTTACCACTCACTGCTCTGAAAATATGTTGTTGACTCAAGTCTCTCTTCTTTACATAGCTTACTTTACCACTTCAGTATGCATTTAAGTCTGGCCAAGTCTCATCCACAGCCAGATAGTAGAGATAGCACATCCTATTTGTGACCCTGGACAACAAAACCAGTCATAATTGTCAATTCTTTGAAATTGAGATGTATACATCAGTATACATTTGAAGCTGAATGAATAAGCTTTCCATTGATGTATGGTTTGTTAGGATAGGGCAATATATTCATTATAGTCAACAAAATATCTTCATGGAACATGATCTTTACTTGATATCCTAATGATTTTTGGCATAAAAGAAAAATCAATAATTGTGACCCATACAATGTATTATTTGCTATTGCTACATATACATACCCCTGCTACTTATGACTGGTTTTGTGGTCCAGACTCCAGGATCACATTTTAATAACACTAGAGGGCAGTGCATCCTAAAATTCCTCACACCTCCAAAGAGGTCACACAGTTAATGCTAAATAGTCTTATAAAAACAGAGAAAAGATGTCAAGTGTGAGCTAGAGCAGGACAGAGCGCAGCCTCTTTTGAATAGCGAACAGAAAAAAAGAGCTAATGACATAGTTTAGGACTGAGATGGCACATGCCCTCAGGCTGTCATACACAGGAAGAGTACGTGCTGTGCTGAATGTTTGGATCAAAGGGCATTTTTACAATAACTGATCATTTTGTGTAGCTCTCGCTCTAACCTTAAACTCCACACACATGCAAAATAACATATGCACATCGGCTTGCTTTTTTGTCAGGTTACTTTCGGATGCTTGAGAGGCAATTAATTCACTTGTTTTTAAAGCTAGAATCTCATTCATCAAAGGCATTCTTATTTTTGGCATAAAAGAAAAATCAATAATTGTGACCCATACAATGTATTATTTGCTATTGCTACATATACATACCCCTGCTACTTATGACTGGTTTTGTGGTCCAGACTCCAGGATCACATTTTAATAACACTAGAGGGCAGTGCATCCTAAAATTCCTCACACCTCCAAAGAGGTCACACAGTTAATGCTAAATAGTCTTATAAAAACAGAGAAAAGATGTCAAGTGTGAGCTAGAGCAGGACAGAGCGCAGCCTCTTTTGAATAGCGAACAGAAAAAAAGAGCTAATGACATAGTTTAGGACTGAGATGGCACATGCCCTCAGGCTGTCATACACAGGAAGAGTACGTGCTGTGCTGAATGTTTGGATCAAAGGGCATTTTTACAATAACTGATCATTTTGTGTAGCTCTCGCTCTAACCTTAAACTCCACACACATGCAAAATAACATATGCACATCGGCTTGCTTTTTTGTCAGGTTACTTTCGGATGCTTGAGAGGCAATTAATTCACTTGTTTTTAAAGCTAGAATCTCATTCATCAAAGGCATTCTTTCTATTTTGAAAATGCAATTTTCTGCATGGAAGGCATGCCATCTTTAATATTCATGCATGTGTAGGGAAGCTATTAGAAATGCCATTGCTTGAAACAGTTGGTCTTATGAAAATGCCAGTTGTTATAAAAATATCAGACAGGCTGTTTCCTGTTTCTGCTGTTGCTTTAGTCATTCTGCATACAGTCATAAGTCTTCAATTCAATGTGACTCGGGATAATATTACACGTTTTACTCTCTAGCATGGACGTGATGTGTGTTGAGATATTTCAATGATACAAAAGCTCATTACTAATGTAAAAGGTACTGAGAGATCAGTTTTAAAGGCTTTTATGTGTGAATGAAGTGTGTGTAGTATATTGCATAATAAAAATATATCACAGACGTCTTTGCTGCATAATTTTATTTTACATAACATAAATTTTTGGGGGTTTTGGGCATTAACCCGAAAAGCATGTATAGGCCTATTTCTATGCATACATGGAAATAGTATGCATTAACAATACCTGTAAAATGCTGTTTTTAACATATGGTTTGGGACTTATTCATTATAATCTAGCATGCAGTATGTACTATTGCACAGTTAGTATGCAAATAGTGATTCAACCTGAGTATGCAAGGTAGAAGGGTTCAATTTTAGGAAAGTACTGAAAAAATATTTGAAGTAGAAACACTGAAATAGTATTTTCCTGTAAAACGTACTCCAATCATTTTTATTTACTAGTTCAATTTTTTTACAGTGTAGTTTATTATCTTTTCTTGTGACTTCACTTGTATTTTTATGCCATTTATTGACTGTAGTTTCTTTATGATTCTTAGAAAGAAAAGGCATATAGCAGGTTAAAACAGCTTTTTGCTTGCTGGAGGATAAAATCAGCACAAATTTTGTTCCTTCTTTCTCAACACGCAACTTCCATTTCCCTGGAAAGTGTTAGAATGTGCTTTTTGCCAGCAAGTCAACCAGCATTCCCTGGATGGGGAGTTAATGGTAGTTGATTTACATATAGGGCAGACTTTTCAGGAATACATCCCTCTTGAGTGCCCAAGAGTGCGGTTTACATGCAAGCCGACGCGTCCAGCTGAACGAAATGGCCTCTTTGAAACCACAGTCATGTACGATGAGAAACATTCCTATAAAGGCAAGAAAAGCTTGTTGTCTCAGAAGTTGTCGTACAGTATAGTGTACAGAGAGAAGGCATATCTGAGTGTGTGTGTGTGTGTGTGTGTGTGTGAAGCGCTGAGCAGATTGGCAGGCAGATGTTCATTATAGTGTTGTACGAGATGGCAGATTGTGCTTCCTTGGAGTCTGTTTAATTAATACTCCTTAAACACACATCTGGGCATCATCTACTACATACAGTGGAGTCCAAAAATCTGTGACCAGATTGAAGATTTGGGAATTTTGTTTAAAATTCAAACTTAGAAAAAATAAACTCCCAGGTTTAGACATTTAAAAAAGCTAATTTATTCTATAAATTTAATGAGCAATATTAAAGAATCTGCATTGTTTCTGGACTAATATAATATAATATAATATAATAAATTTTTGTTTAAGAATTTAATACTTTTAGTCAACAAGGGCACATTACATCGATCAAATGTGACAGTAAAGACATTTATAATGTTATAAAATGTTATAATGTTTATATGTTATTTTTTTAAATGTTATAAAAAACTCTATTCCAAATAATCAACATTGATAATGCCAAGAAATGTTTATTGAGCATCAAATTAGCATATTAGAATGATTTCTGAAGGATCATGTGACACTGAAGACTAGAGTAATAATGCTTTGCATCACAGGAATAAACTGCATTTTAAAATACATTCAAATAAAACAGTTACTTTACATTGTAATAATATTTCACAATATTAGTTTTTTTTACTGTATTTTTGATCAAATAAATTCAGCCTTGGACTGAGACTTTCAAAAACATTAAAAATCCTATGGCCCCAAAATTTTGAATTATAATAATCATATAATAATTATAACTATAATAAAACATTTTTAGCACTTCTCAAACTAGTGCATGTGTGATTTTTGTACGCTTACTGAATAGACATCTCTTGAAGAATTTTCAAAAAGTTCTCCAGATATACCACTTCTCTGGAATGATTTACATAATGTCTCAGCACCAATACATGCCCATACTCAAGAGATTTCAGAAATTGTACTAAAAATACACATTCAACAAGGCTTTGGTTAACATTAAGAGGAAACAATTAACAGGAACTTTAAGAACACATCTGTTACTCTCTGTCGTTTTCCTTCTCTCTCTCTCTCTCCATCAGATATCTTGCAATCCTCTCTGTCCTCTCTTCTCTTTATGTATAATATATGAGTGCTGTTCCTGACTGTGGATGCGTTAAGTACCTGTGAACAGATATTCTGCACTGCTTCTCCTGTTATGCTCTATTCAGGCACCCAGACAGAAGCCACGTGAGATGCACAAGCCATAAAATATTCCAGAAGAGTATCCCAGGAGTGTTATGTGCCGCTATTCAGGCCTGACACTCGATGTGTAGTACATGTGCTGTTCCCGCAAGATGCGGAGAACAGAATCAGGAGTTTAATTTTAGCAAATAGTTTGCCCAAAGCATGTTGTAGTGTACTTGTTTTGCAATACCCCTGAGAGCCAAATTATGTACTCATAAGCACATTTCCATTCAAACTATTTAACTTTTATTTAAAAAATAAAAAAAAAATAAAAAAAAAAATTACTATTTGGGAACAGCCCAGTATAGCTATCTGTGAGTTATGATGACAAAAGTAATTTCTGGTTGTATAAATTAACATTAGTTAATCTATAATGAATGAACATGAATTAACAATGAACTATAGTGTATTTAGAAATTAACTAAAAAATGTTATTAAATTATTATTATTTAATTATTAAACTCATTATTAAATACTTGTAAAATGTTGTTCATTGTTAGTTCAAGATAATGCATTAATGAATTTCTGCAAAAACAGCTATTAACCTTATTACAGATTTTTGTTTTTTATTGTGTTTTAAAAATTGTTTAATAAAAAATAATTTAACAAACACTTCTCAGTGATTTTAAATGTTTGATCATTGTGTATGATAAAAGTCTGTATGATAAAAGTATGATAAAATTGGACTTGTGGGGAAAATCCTTACAAAAAAAAAAACGGTGCCAAAATAAGCAAATTGACAATAACAATATACATTTATGGGAGGTCCTCAAAAGTATAGGTGTATAAATTTGCTGCCTGTGTGTGCAGCTGTGGGAAAGTATTGTCCACCCTTGCAGCAAAATAAACACTGTTCAGTTAATAAATCCTGTCTAATGAGTTTCTTGAGGACATCAGATCTCACAAAGCCACCGCAGGGTAAAATACACAGCAGCTCCATATAACACACACACACACACACACACACACTGAGTTACACAAGATCACAATGCCATTTAATTAGAGTGGAAAGAGCACCGGAGGGAAAGAATTATAACAAAAAAATCAAAAAATAGTCACAGGAGGATCTCTACAGAAATATCCCCCAAACACACATATGCATGTTTAGTTACATAAATAGGGACATACAATGATTTTTATTGCTTTTATATTAACCAAATTATAATGCTTAAGGCTAAGCCTAAAATAAATATTTTTTGCATTTTAGAATAAAATTTAATATTCATTATTCATTTTCAAACTATGACATACCCTGTGGTATAGATTTCAAAAATTTTTTATTAATCTTAGTCATTATTAAAAAAACAGCTGTGAGGTATAGATGTGCAATCTGTTCTGTCCGTTATACTATTGCGTACTAGGGTGTCAATCATTCAGCTGATGCAACATTGAAAATATGTCTACCCAGAACATTCTAGTGGTAGAGAAGTCTGGAAACATGGATTGTGTAAATTAAATGTGACAGTACCCTGAGACAGTACAATCTGTTGAACGAACTGTACTGTATTAGACCCAGTATCAGTCTGTTTTTCAAGCTGTCTCATCCACGCTTCACTGCAGCTCACGTTAGAGGTCAGTAAGCATCCTAGCCAGTGGTTAAATCAGGATCACTTGCAACAAAAAGGACTCTTATTGAATTTGACATTGCTTTGATAGATTGAAATGGAAGCTTTAAACTCCACAAAGCTGAAGGTGATTTATTAGTTTGATGCTGTTTAAGGTAGTTTGTATGGCATTGCTAAGCAGTTGCTTTTGGGAGGTTGTTGGTAGCTGGTTGGTTGGTTAAAAAAAGTAAATAAATAGCTACGTGTACAGATGTTTTGTTATTTATCTGTCTATCTTAAAATATCACCAGCACAGACCAAATTCTGACCCAGTATGAAAGCAAATGCATGTTTTTTTGTCTGAAGTGTGTTTTAACATGTAAATGTGCTGAAAGATCATGAAGAGCACCATCCACACAACACCAAAAAAACAAATCAGATGCACTCTTTACACTTATGTGGCATGACAACAGAGAAATGACCTGGAAACATTGGCACTGCACAATCTCTGCAAAAACGCTCTGATTAAGCGAGACGGCATGTACAGTCAGACAATATCACAGGGATAAGACATACATGTGCTAGGATTTGATTTATTCCCTCAATCAGCTTTCATTTCCCCGCTTGGCTACTGATACTTTCAAAGGTACATGGGAAGGGAGATAACGCATCCATTGACCTGCAAACAGATTGGCCGGAGTGCAGGAGGAGGAGCCAAAGAGAGAGAGAGAGGGATGAACGAATGAAGGTAGGAGGATGCAGAGAGAGGGACGGAGCACTAGTTGGGATGGGAAGAGCTGGGAGAGGAGATCTCTAATAATAGCACTGCAGGGAAGCAAGATCGTGCAGAGAAAAAAGTGGTACATGCAGCAAAGCGAATCATGCCGACGCAGAGCAATGAAAGAGTGCGATGGAGCGAGAGCGGGGAAAGTTGAAAGCACATGCTCTGCTTTCCTGCACGCACAATAGGAACAGCGTAAAGGGGGAAAAGACAAATAGGAAGCACCAGGAGGAAGACGTTCTCAATGCAAAGGAATTACGACCTCGAGAAAACCCTCTCATTAGACATCTGTGACCTCTGAAGTTCTTGTGTTTTGTGAGCACAGCTGTTTAAGTTAAAGCCTTTCAAATGGCAACTTTGGACACATGCAGCTTAAGTTGCAGCATGTGTGAGTGTGTGTGAAACATGCCCTCTGCTCGGCCTTCATCCGATGATGCAGAGGTGTGAGAGCCACGAATCCGAGGTCCAGCGAAGCCCCTCATTGGACAGCACAGAGTCAGAATTCACCCGGGCGGCCCGTCGGGGTCACCGCCTGGCCCTGGGGGCCTTCTATGGCTCCCGGGGGTCAAATGTCAAAGATCAAACGGCACAGAGTGACGGTGCCGTTGTCGCCGTCCCGCCTGGAGGGAAGCCTCAGCATAAGCGCGTGTCTGCCGGTGGGAAGTACGTTGTGTTTTACCTGGACTTGTCATTTGTGTTGCTCCTAGAGTTTGAGAAGCTGAAGATGGCTCGTGGATGCCTGTGCTGTGTCAAATACATGATGTTCCTCTTCAACCTGCTGTTCTGGGTGAGTATCAAAGTACAGCATGAATTATCCACACTTAATTGTTGTAAAAATGCGTTCTCTTGTCAAAGATTAATGTGCAGAGACTGCTATAAGAAAGCTGTTTATACAATGATTTCCCCAAAAAGTGAGCATGGTGTCTCTGTGGGGTTTTGAAAACAATGCGCTGTTTGTTTGAATGGTTTAACAATGTTTGTTTCTGGCTCAGCCATGTGAGCTTGGGGCGGATCATTAGCGATGTTCTCTAAGGCGAGCATCACTATTATTATTGCTCATATGTGGGGTTGGAGAATTGTGTGAATCCATAATCCTAAATAGCAACTCTAAAGAATTAAAGGAATAGTTCACCCAAAAATGAAAATTTGCTTAAATTTTACTCATCCTCTGGCCATCCAAGATGTAGATGATTTTCTTTCTTTATCTGAAAAGATTTGGAGAAATGTAGAACATTTACATCTTGTGTTCACCAATTGATCCTCTGCAGTGAATGGGTGCCGTCCACAAGTAATCCACACAACTCCAGTCCATTAATTACCATCTTGTGAAGTGAAAAGCTGCGTGTTTGTAAGAAACAAATCCATCATTTTAAGATGTTTTAACCACTGCTTTTGCGTAAAATATGAGTCCTTTATCCATTGTTCTTTTTCCAGTTAAAATGTTCTCGTCAGAATCAAGAGAGAAATATGCACAAATCAAGCACTGTTTATAAGCGAAAAAAAGTTCAAAACAGCTTTAAACAAATATGTTGGTGAATTTTGATGTGAGAGGACAAAACAGGAAGGATTATTGTGATGTTTTTTTGGACTCTCATTTTGATGCCACCCATTCACTTCAGAGAATCCACTGGTGAGCAAGTGATGTAATGCTAAATTTCTTCATTGAGATTTTCATGTGAATGATTGTCAGATGCATGCAGTGTGGGATAATAAGATGCTTGGTGTTTGTGTTTTCTGCATATACTATGTGTTTATTTTCCCATGCTGCACGCCGCAGGGTCCCACAATAACGAAATTATCAGATAAAATAAAAATAGCAGTTTTAGCCTACAAAAAAATCATAGATATTAATTAAATCCCAAGTCATGGAAATTGCTAGAGAAATATTTTTCTAGTATTGTTCAGCTGTAAAATACATCAGTGGCTAGAAAATGGTAGTTGTGAATGCAGTCTGTATAAAACGGTTTCTAAAGATGCCAATAAATCATAAACACTTAACTCAGAAATCAGTCTGAATGGGTATGACGCACCTGGTAATAACTGTAGCATTTTGGTAAAAATTGATACCACAGTCAATGTTTGTGAACATGTCACGCATGTGTGTGCTGCAGTGAGAGGCAAGGAGGGAAGTAGGTTCATCACGAGGTGTTAAATGCTCTTAGATCAAAGGCAGTAATACATATTCATCTGAACTAGAGCACTCAAACAAATCCCCCCGCCTTTTCTCTCACTCTTTTTCATTCTAACATCTCTTATAGGCCTCCAATTTAACTTTCAATCATCTGTGTCTATGTTGTTGTTGTTGTGGTGTATCTGCAACAGGAAGTCTGTGTCAGATTACGGTTCTGTGAGTTGTGAGATTTCGCTCATTTGATCTGCTGTGTGTGTTGTTGTTTGTTTGATTCTGGGCCAGTTTAATGACAGAAGCACCAAATCACAAGCAGGAAACTTGAGAAAAAAACTCCCGACTGATCTAAAATCTCCCACTGCACACACACCCACATATACACCCATATAATGATGGAAAAGGGAACATTAAAGAATAAGGAAATTATGTGAAGATTGCAAATGCCTGAAGATTTTACACTGTACACTTTAAACAGCAGGGCGGAGAGGGAATAAAAGAAAGATGGAGGAGTGAGATAGAAAGAAAGATAAAAGTAATTTGAAAGCTTTATATAGAATTACTTTGAGATGGAATGGTTTGTCAAAGCGATAGTGTGGTTTTTTTTGCTTCACTGGAATTTAATTTCGGAGTTCAGTTTTCCATTGAAGAGAAATTACATATCTCTTTTGAATTACAAGGTTTACAGAGGCGTTCAATAAAGTCTTTTCAGAACATAATACAAAAACGCTTGATCTCGCTGCTTATGTGAGAGACAGTTGATGTATTGTGTGCATTAAATTTTTTTTATTTTTATATGGAATGTAAATGGGGTGGTAATGATGTTTCTGAGTGGAGTTGAGGAGGTGTTTTAGGTCACTGGTAATCTATATTTCATGTGCTTGACATTACTGAGCCTGATGGCTCTCAGCTCCATGTTTAATACATGAGTCAGAAAGTTTAGGCCAGACTCACTTCACTCTGCACAAGGTCACAAACACACAGTACACTCATTAGTGGGTGTGAGGTCAGTTTTGCATGTGGGATCTGTTATTAACATGAACGACTGACTCAACTTTTCTAGATCTTCTGGTATGTTATTTCTAATACTTATTCATCGATGCTGCCTACATTTAGTAAAAAGTTCTTTCTTTTGTTTTGCTTTTTTCCTGTCCTTTTCCTTTTTTCCCTTTTTCATTTTTCCTGTCATTTTACTTTCTTTTCTTATCCTGTTCCTTTGTCATTTCATTTTCTTTTCATTCTACTTTTCCTGCCCTTTAGTATTAAGCTCCTTTCTTTCATTTCCTTTTTTCTTTTCCTGTCATTTTCTATTGATTTATTTTGTTCCTTTCCTTTTTAATTTCCTTTGTTATCCTTATTCCTGTACTGTCTTTTTCCATTTCCTTTCTTGCCCCTTTCTATTCTTCTCTTCTTCACCTTTTCCTTCCTTTCCTATCCCTTTTCCTCTCCGTTATCCTTTTATTTCCTTTTTCATGTCTTTTCTAGTACACTACTATTCCTTTTTCTCCTGTGAATTCCTTTTCTATTGCTTTTCTTGTCCTTTGTCCTTTCATATTTCCTTGTTTCCATCTTTTTAATTACTTTTCTTTTCCCTGTAATTTTCTATCCATTTCCTTTCTCATTTCCTTTGCTATCCCTTTTCCTGTTATTCCTTTTTTCATTTCCTGCCTGTCATCCTTTCCTTTTCCTTTTCCATTTCCTTATTCTTTTTCTGCCCATTTTCTTCCCTGTCCTTTTCAGATAATTTCTTTTCTTTCTATTACTTTCTTGTCGTTTGTTTCCCTGTGTTTACATTTAATATATTTTCTTTCCTAGGCCAGTTCCATTCTTTTGATTTTTCCTATCCTTTCCTTTTTTCCCCATGTTTATTTCTTGCTTTTTCTTATACCTTGTTCCCATTGTTTTCTATTTATTTTCTTTACCTTTTCCTGGCCTGTTCTTTTTCCTTTCCTTTCCTTTCCTGTCCTGTCCTTTCCTGTCCTGTCCTGTCCTGTCCTGTCCTTGGTCCTTTTTAGCCCAGTTCTTTACTTTCCATCCTGACCCAACTTCCCTGCTTCTTCTCAGTCCTTTCCTCAGTCTCCTCTTCACACACCTTGATTGTGTTGATTGCTGCTACTTCAGACCATTTATCTAGTAAATGCCTACCTCAGTCTATGTGTGTTTGAATGCAGTGCACTGTAAAGAAAACCACTCAAACGAATAGTCCCCCAATTTGAAATGCAGGATTAGATTAAGAACAAACCCATTATGTAGGATTTTCCAAAGGCAGAGAGAATAGATTGAATTCAATTTGTTTGTGTGCGTCTTCATTCTGGTTGCGCGTCATGAATACAAAAATTTAGGTTAAAAGCTGTCTGCTCCTGTGGACAGAATAGTCTTACTCTGTGCTCTTCCTGTTTATGTTTTATTCTGTTATTTTCTTGTTTGTGTGCTCTTTGGCTTTTTTTTCATGCTTGCATTTGCTCCCTAATTATTTCCTCGCAGACTTTCTGATTACTGTGCCATACTTTTCATTTTCATGGTTTTTAAAGTTTTCAGCATCTTTAACCTATTTTTCTGACTTGCTCTGCTGCTCCTCTCTTTCTCTCTCTCTCTCTCTCTCTCTCTCTCTCTGTCTCTCTCTCTCTCACACACACACACACACACACACACATACCTGTTTTATCTCTTATTTTTCGTACTCATCATTTTCCAAGTACAAGGGTTCTGTCTCATTTCAGATTCTTCGTGGTTCTTAGTGATTCTCAGAGTGCATGCTGGGTATTTTCTCAAGGGAACTGAATGACACAGCTTTTCACCTTCAGTTACACTCAAAAGAACAGTGTGTGGGGAGCCAGACCGCTGCACTGTAGGGCATACTTCGCAATGACACACGTTATGTGAGGAAGGATTAACAGAGAACATCTTGCCCTTCTAAATTATTAATTTAAAAATCTTAAAAATATTTCGTAATATATTTTACTTATATATTCATATTATCCATATTTAAACATATTTAATCTTTAAGAACACTAGTAATTTAATAACACAGTTTAATATAATCTTGTATGTATGTATATATATATATATATATGTTATGAAAATAAACTAAGTAAAAAACTTAATACTTAACAAACGTTAGATAAAAGATGTAATCTTTAGTAAGAATATCCATTTTTCATATAATGTTCATATAAATGATCCAATTTTCATGTAATATTCAATAAATTTTTTCTATGTTGTGATGCCTAAATTTGCATGTAGTATTTAAAACAAGTGATTTTAGTTTTTAATTAATTATTTTAGTTTTTATGTATATAGTTTTTTAATATTTATTATTTTTCCTATTCATTTGTACTAAATAGTCTTAATTTACGCATAATAGCGTAACATCAGATATTTATTGGTCATCAGCCATAACATGGAAATATTTATCAGTTAATCGTACTGGCCAATTTAAATATCCATGCATCTTTACTCTTGAGTCAGAGTGTAAAATAAATATAGCTTTATCTTACTGTGAAGTGTTATATACAAATGTGAACTTGTAAATCAACAAATGGCTTACTTACAGTATAGTTGACTCTGCATGGTAAATTGCAGGGGTGTCGACTCGAGTCACATGACTCGAGACTCGACTCGGACTCGAGTCTACTTGTGACTTGCAAAACAATGACTTGGTCCCACCTCTGGTAAATTGGGATAAAACAATGAAAGCATTTTGACATTTATTGTATAAAATCACATTTTGCAGGTAGAGATGTACCATCTTGTGCCGTAAATACAGCATTATCTGGTTTTCTGTTTGGAGCTGGTCCTCCAGGTGTGTTTGCTAACTTTCTCCTTTTGCCTGGCCTTTAGCAGACTGGACTACTTTTACATTTCGGTTACCTGAGCATGAAATGACAAGAGTTTCTCCCCAACAAACACACATTCTACTCTCCTACGATCTAGACACACAAAAAATTCACACTTCATTACTTAACAACAACCTTCATTGCGGTTCAAATTAGCATTTATATTGCTCTCACAGCAGGGAGAGCTGACACAGGTATCGCTTTGTTGGTCAGGCATGTGCACACATACCCATCTCAGTCCTGAAACAGTAAGTACACCTTACCTTGAGTGAACTTGAGTTCAGAAAGTGCTTCTCAGGTCCTCCTGAGACCTACTGACTTCGGTGGATGAAACCGAAGAGTCAGTTTTACACTTTGGGACACGTAAAAGCCTGAAGAAACACTGTCGAACTGAATGTTTATGCGTGTTTGATCCATAATGAATGAGTTTCTGTGAGTTTATTAACGTGAAACGCTCTCCGCTGTCTGTCTCTCCTCAGTTGTCGGGCTGCGGGCTGTTAGGTGTGGGCATATGGCTGTCCGTTTCTCAGGGCAGTTTTGCCACCTTCTCCCCCTCCTTCCCCTCCCTATCAGCCGCCAATCTGGTCATTACCTTGGGCTCTGTCGTCATGGTAACGGGCTTTCTTGGTTGCCTCGGTGCCATCAAGGAGAACAAGTGCCTGTTGCTGAGTGTAAGTCGACACCTAAACTCCCACAATGCACACTGCATAAGGAATGTATTGTTAATCCAGGGTTATTTTAAACCTGGGTTAGTGTAATCCTGGGTTGTCAGGTTTTGAGATTTAACATTTGCAAATTCTTTCTAAATTATGCATGTTCGGTTTTAATACAATCCTCTCTGGTTGTCTTCCAAAAGTAAACTACAAAAAACGTCATACTTTATCACTTCAGCTGTTGCTGCATTTTTAACTGTTCTTCTCAGGCGCTGAAATGAAAGTTTCCATTATGCTACAAAGCATATGAATAGTTCATTGTTTAGTTGAGGGAGTCACAAAAACAGTTTTAGTCAGCCAAACCTCTTTGACATAAAATAATTACTTAAGTACCCCCTGACATTTTAAGTTAATATTTAAGTAGTTCACCAACATATTCTTATGTTGATTCTCTGATTTCAGTTAATGGTCACATTTTATGATAAGTGCTTTATTTTGAATTTCATTAATTAGTAGCTTTTCATCCATTTCTGAACCCTGTGCAGTTCCCTCCCAAAACCTAGGTTTTGAAAATCTAGTTTCTGATAAATATGCCATGTTGTTTCTGTATAGGCACTGTAGTTTGGGTGTTGCTCTGATGTTTTTTTATTTTTTTTATTTAACACAAGTGCTTTATTTTGAATTTTTTATTTTAGACTTTTATGGTTTCATTAATTAGTAGCTTTTCATCCATTTCTGAACCCTGTGCAGTTCCCTCCCAAAACCTAGGTTTTGAAAATCTAGTTTCTGATAAATATGCCATGTTGTTTCTGTATAGGCACTGTAGTTTGGGTGTTGCTCTGATGTTTTTTTATTTTTTTTATTTAACACAGATTTAAAAGCAGTGCTTACCTTCATTCGTAATTACTTACAAATTAAGATATTTTTGATGAAATCCGAGAGCTTTCTGACCCTGCATAGACAGCAATGTAACTGAAATGTTCCCAGACCCAGAAATGTAATAAGGACATCATTAAAATAGTCCATGTGACATCGGTGGTTCAACCGTAATTTTATGAAACTACAAGAATACTTTTTTTAAAGCATTTTAAAGACTTTATTCAAAAATGTATTCTCTTCTAATCAGTCTCTGCTGCTATTCACGAGAGCACTATAACGCATGACTGGAAGAGAAGAAATTGTTGAATAAAGTCATTATTTTTGTTTTCTTTGTGCAAAAAAAGTATTCTCGTAGCTTCATAACATTACGGTTCAGCCACTGACATCACATGGACTATTTTAACAATGTCTTTACTACCTTTCTGGGCCTTGAGCGTGGTAGTTCCATTGCTGTCTATGCAGGGTCAGAAAGCTCTCATTTCATCAAAAGATGATGGAGAGTGTAGAAGTGCAGAGAAAGGCTGCGCAGCTGAGATGCTGCGAGTGGTAAACAAAAGCGTCCTCATTTCCACATTCAAACAGCTTCCATTGTCATGAATAGTGCAAAAACATACTTTATCCCACTCGCTTGTGTCAGCCTTTGGGCAACACTTGGTTAGTTTTATTTTATTTTATTATTTTTCTATATGTATTGATTGATTGATTGATTGATTGAGAGAGGGGGTAATTTTTGGCCTGACTTTACATAATCCCACTTATTACAAGGCAATGCACTAAATAAATAAATACAACTGAATATATATACATGTGTGTGTGTATATATGTATATATATATATATATGTGTGTGTGTGTGTGTGTGTGTGTGTATACAAACTTAGTATTGTTGGATATGAATAGTTTACTTACTTTACTGTCTTTTTTCTTGTAGTTCTTCATTGTTTTGTTGATTATTCTGCTGGCAGAGCTGATTTTGCTCATCCTTTTCTTCGTGTACACGGACAAGGTACAGTATGAACAACAAGCATCACACACACCCCCTCAATCTATCTATCACACACACACACACAAACACAGAACTAACCACCCACCGCACACAGACTTTCATTACCCACTCGACTCCTGACAACAACAGCCCACACACCTGCTCTTCTGGTTTACTCTCTCAGTATTCTTAAAGTTTTCTTCATTTCTAAAAATCGACTCTGTAACTCATATTCGGATTACAAATGCTTCATGTGACTTTAAACTTTTCTGCAGGTGAGCGAGAACGCTAAGCAGGATCTGAAAGACGGCCTGAGGCTCTACAACACGGACAATAACATCGGCCTCCGCAATGCCTGGAACATTATCCAAGCTGAGGTGTGTGTGAATGAGTGCAGGTGTGATATAGGGTCATCAGTGACAGTAATGGCGGGTCACTGTGAGTTCAGATTTGATTGGGCCACATCTTATCCGCAGCTGCTCTCCACAGAATTATGGAAGATAACTCATGAAGCCCTCCAGTACTGAACAATATGCAGGCGTCTGCAGAAATTTTCTTTGCTCGGTGTGTAAATGATTAATCTGAATATTCACTCTGTCTCTCAGTGGCAGTGTTGTGGCGTTACTGGGCACACAGACTGGCATGATGCCCTGCAGGAGAAAACAGTTCCAGACAGATGCTGCCAGGAACACTATAGAGAGTGCGGTCGCAATGTCACTAACGTCTTCTGGTCACAGGTACAGCTGGATATTTGATTTGATTTCATTTTATTTTATTCATTACTCTTATGTACATTTTATTTTATTTTTATTATTTTATTTTAGTAGTTTCTCCTATTTAAATTTAATTTTAATAGTTTCTCTGATTTGTATAGTATTTTATTTTATTAATATTTTATTTTATTTAAATAGTCTCTAATTTAAATTTATTTAATTTAATATTTTCTTTGCTTTGGTTTATTTTATTATTATTTAAATAGATTTTTTGGTGTTTACTGGGCCAAGTCGCCCTAATTGAGATACAGTATATAGTCATAAATACTTCTGTGATCATCCAGTTTAATAATGTAACTATATTTTCTGCTTAAATAGTTTTAATGTTGTTAGCTACTTGCTTATACTGTAGATAACTACTTAAAATATTGATAAATATAGTGTGAATATAGTTTAGCTACTTTAAATTCTGAATGTGGTGCACATTGTAAATTTTCAGAATTTATAAACAGTTTCAATAGCCTTCCCAGCATTACTTATAATGTTACTTCACACTTCTTCTTTCTGACTCTCAGGGTTGCTATGAGAAGGTTGAGGAATGGCTGAACGACAACAAACATTTGCTCGGAACCATCGCGATGTGTGTGCTGGTCTTGCAGGTACAAATATTACGATTAGACTCATCCTGGAATGTTTTGGAAAACAGCTTTGCCTCCAATGATGTCACATCCTGTTTGATGCACATCCACACTGAAGTCATTTTCTCTGTTCTGCAGCTGCTCGGGATGGCATTCTCCATGACCTTGTACCAGCAAATCCACAGGGCGGGAAAGAAGTATGATGCCTATTAATTTAATATTTTCTTTGCTTTGGTTTATTTTATTATTATTTAAATAGATTTTTTGGTGTAATTTTACTTTATTTTATTGCATTGCATTGCACTGCAAAAATGCAGACTAGCTAGACTCATTTCCAGCAATAAAACGGATTGTTTAAGTAGATGTGTTAGTTATTGTATTATTTTATGTTAATAGTTTCTCAAATTTAATTTAATTTTAATAGTTTCTCTGATTGGTATTGTATTGTATTTTAATAATATTTTATTTTATTTCAATAGTCTCTAATTTAAATTTATTTTATTTTATTATTTTACTTTATATTTTATTATGATTAGTTTATTTGCTGTAATTATATTGATGTCACATCCTGTTTGATGCACATCCACACTGAAGTCATTTTCTCTGTTCTGCAGCTGCTCGGGATGGCATTCTCCATGACCTTGTACCAGCAAATCCACAGGGCGGGAAAGAAGTATGATGCCTAGACGAAACCCATTGTTAAAGAAAAAAAAAAACTCTCTAAGCACCTAATGTATTATTTCAAACCCCGCTTCATGCCATCACAAACTATTACCAGTGAAAATGAAGCTGATTTTTTTTTGAGTCTATCAGATTTAATTATGTAGAACAGACTGTAGATATTTTTGCTAGGTTGCTGAGTGGCTAATTTATTTATTTTTTGGCCTGAGGTTTAACAGCAACTGTAAGATGAAAACTAATGAAGGGAAAGCATTGTGAGAAGCAATTATGGATGTTTGCAGCCGGTTTTAGAAATAGTCTGTTAGCGTATGAACTGTACAAAAATGCCCACATGATGTAAAATCGGATTTTGGAGATCTGCAACGCTCGTAAAAGGATACATTCACTATTTCTTTATTGGACACTTGTGTACATGTAGACGCAGTTCCCTTTGCTGATGTAATATATCAATCGCATGCTGTGTATATTTCACATTCACATTCACATAAATGTACTGTACAATTGAACACAAACAATCCTGATGATTTAAGTGTTAGGGAGATTGGGGTAAGATGTGTCACCTCCTTAATCTACCAAAAAATGCAATTGTTTTTGTCAGATTATCAGATAAAGTATTCAGAAAGACTTTAATTGTTTTGGTTATATAAAATATAAAATGAACATGTGAAAATATATAAATTTTAAAAATATATATTATTTATTATAAATATATTAATTATAAAAAAATTTTTTTTAATTATATATATATTTATGTGTGTGTGTAAAATAGTTTATAAATAAATTACATAAATATACACAAATTATTTTCTAAATTTTGGCTTCAAATATTCAGATTATTTGAAAGGTATTTCTGTCAATTTCTTATCTGAAAAGTGTCACAGCTTACCCCATTCTCCCCTGCTTTTATTTGTTAGAAGTATGAATGTGTTTATATGTTCTATGTATGAGAGAGAGAGTCTGGGCTAGTCATCTGCTCGCTCTGGGGCTTTGTGTCCTGGTGACTCTCTTCTCATATCTGTCTCTCTTTGTTTTCTCGCTCACTGATCTTTTCAAAGTGCATCTGTACTGCTGGGAGGCAAACGAGCTGTCCTCCACCCACCGTCAGGGAAGAGAGGGAGATGAGATCAAAGGATGCAGGATATAGAGGTTAGGAAATAGA
>NW_015660890.1:164202-174202 GCF_001515625.1 Sinocyclocheilus rhinocerous
GTGCATCTGTACTGCTGGGAGGCAAACGAGCTGTCCTTCTCCACCTACCGTCAGGGAAGAGAGGGAGATGAGATCAAAGGATGCAGGATATAGAGGTTAGGAAATAGAAGGGGAGAAAGACCTAATAACGGCCTCTCTTGAAAACAAACAGTATCATGCAATGGCACCTGAATGCGTGCAATGAGAGTTAACTTACAAGCCATAACCTCGGCGAACGGTTTGTCGCTCCTGTCATTTTCCTAAAATACATTCCTACTCAGTTTGTGAGTGCTATAGGTATATTTTGATCTACAGATTAAATAGTTGCATCATTACAAAGTATTGAATTATCAGGATAATTTATTACCAAGTGACATATCTGCATTACTGTTTAACAAACATATTATTTTGAATAAAAATAAAAAAATTTTTAAATAACTTGTTCTTGCCTGACATGAATATTACAAAATATCTGCCTCCAAAAACGAGGTAAAATATGCCATATTCATATTTCAGCATACATTACAGTTAAGCTGTGGCGAGCTGAATAAAAATAATGATTTTTAGGTAATACATTGCTCAGACATGTTACATTAATGCATATTAGTGCCCAGTTTTATGTATTTTTTATGCTAATATTAGTGAGTGCAAACTCAATTTGTCTCGTAGATCTCACACCATGGGATATTCAGATAATTGGTCCCTTTCTCAAACTTGTGGACTTGCTCTAGTACATTTAGGAGTCATCAATTTTTTAGGTAACCAAGGAATAATACAGGCGAGTCACATCTTACATATGGTGTTACAATATTTAGCATTTTTGTAATTCATTATAAGTCATTCACTTTAAAGAGACTAGACATTTACTTTATGAAGTATCTTTTAGTGAAATGCTGTTCAGCGAACAAGGAATGTTCTCAGAACTTTTAGCATTTTTCTATTTATTACAGAGCGTTCAGAACATTCAAACGTAACATTCCAATAATGTTTGGAAAAATGTAAAACGGAATGTTCCTTTAAAAAAAAGGTTTGAAATGGACATTTTGAATGTTCAGAGAACATTCAGAAATAATGTTTTTAAAATGTTAGCAGAATGTTCTTATGAACTGGTCTGGTGTGTTTTTCTGTATGCTTAACACACTTGCTCCGTGTTTAAAGCGCTCTTAAAGTTTATTAAAGCATAAACAGAATCAGGGAGTAAAACAAAACATATTTCAACATAACTTTATACAGCTCGAAATACACAACAATACAAAATACAAAGTAGAAAACGGTATTGTCTCTTGTTCTCCTCAGAGGAGAGATGTGGAGAGAGGACGGTCCTCTCTGTAATACATGAAGGAAGGGCCTTTCTTCTCTCTTTTAGATCTGCTGTGTGATGTTTGGCATTGAGATGAAACTAAAGAAGCTCTGTGTAGCGGTAAGACTCTCTGTCTCCATCTGTTGGCCAACCACTAGATATAATTGCATGAATGCTAGTGGGTGAAGAAGCAGGAAAAATATACCTTAAAAATGAAACATTCTTATATACACATACCAGCAAACATACAGTTTTTCAGGCTCATTTTGCAGTATAGTGGTTCAATTGTTCACACACACCCATGATACAAATGTGTCTCTGATGCCCCTGTGTCTGGGTGAGATCGTGGGTGTATGCTTAGTATATTGTGATGTGTTTCAGAAAGCAATGCTTTGTAACTTTTGTCATGTTTTAGCGGTATATATGTGATACAGTTACTTTATGGGGCTAATTTTATTTGACCTAGAGAGATTTCCTGCTTTTTGACTCACAACACATTGTATTGAGACCCTACAGAGATATGTTCTCAGACGTTTGACGGGGGACGGCTGGAAATATTAAGAAACTGAAGCAGGAGTGTCAAAACACTGAAAACTCCATGAGTGTTTATCTCTTTCTCTCCGTCAGTAGCGGTCCTCTTTTTTCCAGTTATCCCCAAACCCATCTCTCTGACTGAGAAGACTTCAGCTGTACTGACTCGCTGTTGTCTCTGTCTGCCTGCAGCCAAGCAAAGGTAAATAAAACATCAGATGAAAACAAAAAACTATACAAAATTTATTTTAGTTAAGCTCAATAAGCATCTGTGGCATGGTGATTACCACAGAAAATATGTTTGTATCATCTCCAAGTTATTGCGGAAGCCTTAGAGGCCGTGCATTATTTTTTTAATGTCTTGTTTTTTACTTTCTCATGATCTCAACTTAGCAGAAGTTGTTTTTTGAGGTCTTGTTTCTGTTTTAACAAAAGCCATTTCTGCACCATACACAACCATTCAAAAGTTTGGTGTCGGTAAGATTTTTTGATGTTTTTGAAAGAAGTTCTGCTAACCTAGTCTGCATTTATTTGATAAATACAGTAAATATTATTACAATTTAATATAACTGTTTTCTATTTGAATATATTTATTCCTGTGATGCAAAGCTGAATTTTTTGCATCATTGCTCCAGTCTTCAGTGTCACCTGATCCTTCAGAAATCATTCTAATATTTGATTTGGTGCTCAAGAAAATGTATTTTTATTATCAATGCTGAACAGTTGTGCTGCTTAATATTTTGGTGGAGACCATTATACCATTTAAGTTCAAAACAACAACATTTATTTGAAATAAATATCTTTTTTAACATAAATGTCTTTACTGTGACTTTTGATGAATTTAATATGTCCGTTCAATTTCTTTAAAATAAAATCCCCAAACTTTTAATTGTGCACTGTATAGTGTATATACTACTATATAATGGGTGAACGAATTTGCATTGGTTTTAATGAAAAATATTAACTTATCTTTATTATATAATATTACTGCTTGTGGCAAGCTTGTGTTGTGCCACCAGTAATTAATTTATTAATAATAAATTACACTGATATCATATGATATCCATGTATGTCCACTAGCTATATCCATAAGTACATTATTCACTTCAATTAATATAAATTGAACATATTAACAAATAATTTTGGAATGGCATCAAGCTCACAACAATTAACTGACCTTGCTTGCGATAGCTTTCAGTTTACCCAGTAACGAAGGAGTATTTGAGTAAACAACATCGTCCTCATTCTCCTCCCCTTCTCCCTCTGCTAATGCACAGCTGTCCGCTGCTGGCAACTCACAGTCCTTATTGGCCGACATCACTAGTCTGGAGTATTTATATTCAAGCCTGTACAAAGAAGAAAAGAGGTCAAAAATCAAAAAGCACTTTTTGCATCTCAAGCTGAATTTCCATTGACAGCTTGTTACCTTTTGTTCTTTTTCCAGAAATAACATGTGAGAGAAACCAAGAGGATGGCCATGAAGGCTCCGCCCCCAATTCCGGCCTTCACCCATAGGCTGACCACCTCACAGTGGGCGGAGGTCTTGTTCGGGAGCGGTACCCCTTTAGTGCAAAATTTTGGTTCGTTCCACACATAGAGGGTGTCCTGTTACGAGAAGCATACATGATTAATCAGAACGATGCCAAAGAAATTGTACTAGATGCATTTGTGGAAAGAGATGTACCTGCACTCCTCCTTTGCACGCTCCTTCTATCGAATGGTAGTAGGTTTCAGTGCAGAGAGGACAAGCGCTAGAGCTCTCCCAGAGGAAATTAAACTCACAGCCATTACATGTACCTGCTGGGCACTTGCTAAACACACAATTAAGAAGTGCTTTTTTGTGATTAACATTACCACATTGTCTTTCCTTCAAGCAATTAAAATTGTTTGTAAATGTACGTAATCAGTCCGACAATTTTTGTGGAAGGCATTTGTAGCAGAATGGTTCATTTCAGTGCATTTCGAACCCAACTCACTCTCAAAATCAACATTTCTCATTTCACACACAGAAAAAGTGCAAATGCAAATCTACAAACATTGAATATTCATTGCATATTTGCAATTGGCCTACAAACATTTGAATGCTATGTATTAGCATTTATATTAATAGCGGTGTTTCACTCATGGGTAATATTTCAGCTGTTGAGCTTCGATGATAATTCACCATATACAAAGAATGCAAATGATGCAAATTTGAAAAATGCTAATTTTTGTTACACGTCCCATCTGTTTTATTAAAAAATAAATGATCCATAAAGATACTCAGCTATGCACATTTTAATCACATTTTAATAAAAAATGCAATGCATTTAACATATTTAATATGTTAACTTGGTCCTAAAATACATACGTTTGTGAACAAATACAGATAATAAGCATAGAAATACACGCACCTAGGCACAGTGAGCTCTCCGCGTGCACTCTTCTCAGGATTGCAACGCAGAGTCACGACTGTGCTCCGGCCGTTCAGACAGGATGCTGTGGGCTGTGGAGAGCTGAGGTGAAAATATTTTTTTTATTATTATAAATTAAATATCATTGCACACATCAACTACCTATTTTAAACAAGTTCATCTTTCTTTATTTACCGATAGAAGAAGTTGATATCTGGAACTTTCCATGAAGACTCAGGGAAGAGGTCTGAGCTGACAGTGACCCCATCCAGATTTTTGTGAACAGAAGCTCCTGAGAAATGGAAGAATGAAGGACATGAGACGAGTAAGAAATTAGAACACCTCTGTTTTGAAGGGAGCTAAACACAAAAGTGCCATGTAAAACAACTTTATTATAGATTAGAGGTGGCCAAATTTCAGATATATTCTCTGTATTTCAATGCAAAAAAGATGATTTCTGAAGGATCATGTGACACTGACGACTGGAGTAATGATGTTGCAAATTCAGCTTTGCATCACAGGAATAAATTACATTTTAAAATATATTAACATAGAAAACAGCTATTTTAAATTTTCTATTTTTACTGTATTTTTTATCAAATATATGCAGCCTTGGTGAGCATAAGAGACTTCTTTCGGAAAAAAATGAACAATCTTACTGACTCCAAACTTCTGAATGGCCATGTATGTTAAATACTGTTAAAGAAATAAGCTCACCAAGGAAAGTGTCAGCCAGGCTGATGGACTGAGACGACAGTGATGTTCTAAAGCCCCGTCCATCTGCAGGGATGATGGTCGATTGGCACACAAAAGTCTCGACGAAATTGTTAAGGTCAGCGGATTCATTTTGCAGGTCCTTACTGGACAGATCTGTAACATTGTCAGTGCACACCGCCACCTTCCTCCCCTGCGAGAGAGAACAAAATATGCACTTTGTGATGATCTTAAGAAAGCTATTTCTAATTTCTATCAAAGCAATCTATTTTTAGTCAGCTAAAGATAGAGATGTGTGTATGTGAGAGTACCTCAGCCCCACACAGACTGATATTAAACTGGTGGTAGTATTTAGTTCCCTTGGAGGTGAAACTAGGCCCATTCATGATTGACCCCACTGAACTCAAGGCACTCAAGTCGTAGGTCAGCGTTCGGTTTCGATCCATATGCGAGAAGGTGCAGTCGTTAAAACACACAGAGTGCTCCTGGACACATAAAACACACATTTTGCATGTTAAACAGTGTTAAAAACCAACATAGTCATGCATTACCTCTTGGTTATACTCGTACCTTGTTGTTCTTGCTTCCAGGTCCGCAGGGCTGACAGGCCTCCTGGCCATAAATGTGATGCCCAGAGAGGAAAGTGTTGGACGGGCACTCCTGGCACTGGTTGGTGTCTTTGTTGATGAAGTGTCCGGCGGGACAGGGGACACAGGAAGAGCCGTCCTGCTGACTCATCATAGCACAGGCGTGGCAACCAGACGCTGAGCCATCCATCGCATTAGTCACCGTGATCGAGTAGATCTTTGCAATGTCATTTACATGCTGACGCACCTGTGAGAGAAAGACACCGCGAATGAGAACTTTTCCACGTGACAAAAAGGTACTTAAGACTAATTTCTGTTGTGAATACTTGCATCAGAGGCTTTGTTGGTGCGCTGGAAAGCCCATGTGTACGAAACCGAAGCATTTTTGGTCATGGTGTGGGTGTACGCTTGTCTCGGTTTACTCCCTACCCATGATTCCACAACATTTGTGCTCTTCCTGTTTACGTCCTATGGAGAAAATGCATTGATTTAGTAAATAACTTGCAGATTAATTCACTGTGATGACTGGACTATTATTCTCAAAATGTTAGCACAAAAACATTACTTGTACATCGTTCATGATCAATTTTTTCTGAAACGTTTTAGATGAACATTCATTTATGTTCACAGTTTTTAAATGCTACTACTTCAGAGAACATTCAAAAATAACATTTCCGTAATACTTGCAAAATGATAAAATAGAATGTTTCCTTACCGTTTGTTTTTTAAAACTTTTAAAAGTTTTTTGAATGTTCAGAGGACATTCAGAAATAACATTTTCATAACAATAGCAATGCTACATACTACATTTATCTTTATCGGTGCATACTACTGTTTCACATACTGTTTTGGTTAAATTATTGTCTTACTATCATAAAATAGAGTTCGCAGTCTGCGCTGCAGTTGGTCTCGAAGATAAACGTGATTCGGCCGAACTCAGTAGCTGAAGCATCGTTCACAGAAGTAGGAAGTCTGAGAGAGATAAAAAAAAAGAGAGGCCACTTGTAAATGTTCTATGCACAACCAGCAATTTAACACTGGAATTGTAGATCTGACTCACTTGAATCCAGGCACTCGTAAATTTAAGATGAGGTAATCATTATCTGAGCCGCCCACTCCGATACGAATGTGGTCGCCAGCCACTTCCCAACCTACAAAAACAAATGTGCATCGGATCATAGAGCATTTACTTCATTGGCCTGTAATGCGGTGTGCATTGGCATACATGCTATTAATATATATATGTGACCCTGGACCACAAAACCAGTCATAAGGGTCATGGTCTGAATGATTTATTTTTGTGTGTTCGTACGGGAGTACTGTGTTTTGGAGCATGGTGTACATGAACTGGCTCCCTTTCCAGAGTAAGTGTTCCTGGGGCAAAGGTCACATGAGGAAGAGCCTGGGGTTTTACTGAAGGTGCCCGGCCTGCATGGAAAACACTCTGAGGTGTACGCCACACCTGCACAGAAAACGTGTAAAAAAAATAAAAAAAGTAATATGACCATAAAATATCCCAACAAAAGAAGGCACGAAAGTAGACATGATTTCATCAGAATCCCACACCTTCGATCTGGATGTTCTTCAAAAGGACCGGCTTCACTGGTTTCCCACCCAAGAGCATTCCTGTGGTTCTCCAGTACAGAATATTAGTTCCTGACTTCAGGTTTACCTTTGACATACAAAAAAATCAGCTATATTAGACATCAATACTGCAAAATCCTTAAAGGGACAGTTCACCCAAAAATTAATATTCTGTGATCATTTTCTCACTCACATTTTGTTCCAAACCTTTCTCTGGAACACAAAAGCAGATATTTGGTAACTAAACTGTTTGGGTTCCCGAAACTGTTTGGTTATCAACATTCTTCAAAATATCTTCTATGGTGTTCAGCAGAAGAAAGAAAGTCATACAGGTTTGCAACAACATGAGGGTGAGTAAATGATGACTGAATTTTCAATTTTGGGTGAACTGTCCCTTTAAATATGAATAAAATCACTAACCGTATGGGTTCCCCACTCTCCGTTAGAGGTGAGTTTGATCCATTTCTCACTCCCTGTCTGGTCCATCTCCTGACATTGGTCATTCTGAATCTGCATCAGAAATAAAACATATTATTTTTAGAGATATATTTTCACTTCAACACATTTGTAGAAAAAACAAATGAAAGATGTATAGAGTAAAACACACAAAGAACTCGAAGAAGACGTTGCTGTCGACATATTGATAGTCAAAGGAGACGGAGCCCTGCTTCATGAGATGCACTGCATACACCAGTGACACTGTGCAGTCGTCACGATTGGATTCCAAGTGACTTCCCTGAGGTGTCCATGAAGAACTGCAATTAAACAACACAATGTTAACAGGTAGATCCAGATCTGTAAAAGCTTAGAGAATAGAATATATGGATATATATATATATATCAGTATGTAACTTGGCACTGACTTGTTGCAGGTCATTGAGTCGTCTCCTGAACCTCCTGAGTCCATGTATGTGGCCAAATTGCTGAATCCCGCAGGAATGGAGTCCCACTGGTCAAAACGCACGCCGCTACCCAGCGAATAAGAGCCAGCCGCACATGATGTGCACTGCTGGGATGACATCTCTAAAAACTTCCCAGCTTCACAAGAAAAAGCTGTACAACAAGTAAGCACAGACTGTGTTATAGTGACACAATACAAAGACCTTCAGATGTTTTCGGACACATTTAAATTGAATAAATGTCATTGCTTTTGATATCAAAATATACAACCAAGGAAGTGTTTGAGCCAGCATTCTTTAAATGAAATGCCACTTGGTTTGATATTTTAAGTAATTCAATGCATGTTCATTGAGAGTGTGTATATGTGGTTGTTTTCTTACTGCAGTCTGTGCCTCTGACAGGCTCTGGAAGGCCTGAGCAGCTTCCCTGTCTGTGAGGAATGGCAACTCTCCATCTGGAGCCTGTGCTGTCACACTCTGTGTACTCGAAGTAGTAGTCTGTCTGAAACACACATGCAGATAGCGACATATTCAAACATTTACATCAAACACAAGTTATGGTGATTAAAAGTGACCTTTTTTCATAAACCAGCAAGAAAAAAGATTTAGAATATTTTAATAAATTCAATATTTTAACATATAATAAAAAGGTTTTTTTTGCAAAAAATAAAATAAAATCGCTCATGCGCTCTTCTCAAACACAGGCAGCTTTACAGAAAAAAATCCTGGATACATGTACAAAAAATGCATAAAAAATTTTTTTTTTAGCAAAAAATACAATAAATGTGCTCTTCTCAAACATAGGCAGCTTTACAGAAACTGCCCTTTCAAAACATATTGTCATGTAACATAATTTGTGCCATTATTATTTTTTTTGATTAAGCAAGCATCTTGAACACCTTACCCCACTCACCCCTACCTGATCTTTTACTGTTTCCAAAACTTTCAGGCACATATAACAGATAGTTAGATTTCGTGTGTGCTTACAATAGCAGGGGGATGGGGATGGTCTGACTATCTGCCTTTTGTCCCCGGACAGTCGCCAGGGCAACGGCCAGGAGCCCTGTGACTGTTGTCATGACGATCACTCATTGCTTTTGGTTGTGGATGGTAATGAATGAAGAGTCTGATATACACTGATAACAACCTGAAATAATGAGGCCACTAAATATCTCCTGTGTGTGCGTCTTTGTTGACAGATCTGTTATGCAAATCAGTGTGTGTCCAATGCTCTGAAATGCAGCGATTGTTCTCTGCTCCTTTAGGGGCCTGCTACACACAAAAGCCAAATTGACCGCATACACACACACACACAGGTAAGAGCGCAAACCATGTATTAAATTACATATACCACCATAATACAGTGTAATGACGTTGTTGCCTTCAGGAAGATGATAAATACATCCCACTGGAGGTGCCTGTCATCTGGTAATGCTTGATTATAGCACACACATTATCACTAATGGTGCACCTGCACCTGCAACTATTACCCAGCATCCCCCTCAAATACTCTTAAAGGAGCAGTTCACCCCAGAATTAAGATTCTGTCATCATTACTCACCCCGTGTTGTTCCAAAACGGAATTTTATATATAAAGCAGAATGTTTTTACATTTAAATAAATTTATGCATTTAGCAGACGCTTTTATCCAAAGCGACTTACAGTGCATTCAGGCTATACATTTTCTACCAGTATGTGTGTTCCCTGAGAATTAAACCCACAGCCTTTGTGCTGCTAACGCAATGCTCTACCACTGAGCCACAGGAGCACTATTTATTAATATTAACACTATTAATTAATAGTATTAATTCATTCATTCATTCATTCATTATTATTAACTATTAATACTATTTCTATTAACATATTTTCTATCCAGTAACAGCAAATGTGACCCTGGAGCACAAAACCAGTCATAAGTAGCACGGGTATATTTGTAGCAATAGCCAAAAAAAACATTGCATGGGTCAAAATTATAAATTTTTATTTTATGCCAAAAATCATTAGGATATTAAG
>NW_015660890.1:179202-186122 GCF_001515625.1 Sinocyclocheilus rhinocerous
AGTTTCGAGGTGACAATGACTGCTACGGAGATGAGAGATGGGGAGCTGGAATCAGATGACCCTTCTGAAACAACAGTAGAAATATATGTTTATTAGTGCTATACAGCTTTGCATCTGCATTAATTGCTGGCTTTGCATGGATTTAATACTTCATTTAGTGTGTTATTTATTTATTTATGATTATTTAGGTAGTATATAAATATAAAATATAAAAATGTTGTTTGTCAACAGGATAAGGATTCTTCTGTCCAAACAAAAGGTAAAGATGTATCAGCTGTCAGTCAAGCCTGGTTCACCACGAAAGAGGATAAAGACACACTGGTTAATAAAGGTAAAACATATTTCTTATTGATACAGGTCTGTATTGTCATGCAAACCCAGCATAAGAAATATAGGGCCTGATATCAGTACACACAGTCTTATTATTTGTTATATATCCTTAGGTCACAAATGGAAACAGGGTATGTGGTCAAAAGAGGAGATTGATCTCCTGATGAGCAACATAGAGCGTTATTTAAAGGTGAGCATGCATTATAGATACATCACATTTGCTGGAGGTGCCATCTTTGATTTGCACCCTCACTATTAATCTGTCTGTGCATCCCGACTCAGAACCGAGGGATTCGGGACCCTGCGGAGATCATCTTTGAGATGTCGAAAGAGGAGCGAAAGGATTTTTACCGCAGTATAGCGTGTGGTTTGAACAGACCGTTGTTCGCTGTATACAGACGCGTACTACGAATGTACGATAACCGAAACCACGTAGGCAAGTAAGTTGCTTTTATTTATCTTTTAAACAGATTCACAGATCCAAACAGAATCAATTATACACCTAAAATGACTGGTGTAATATTTGATATGTGCTATTCTTGTCGTTTAGGTACACTGATGAGGAGATCAATAAATTGAAAGAGTAAGTTGAGCCATGAATCTTGAATGTCATGAAGTGTGACCTGAATGTGTGATCTACATTGTCAGATTTGGGTGTTATTAGGCTAAGGGAGAAACATGGAAATGACTGGGCTACCATTGGGGCGGCACTTGGTCGCAGTGCATCGTCTGTGAAGGACCGCTGCCGTCTTATGAAGGACACATGCAACACCGGTCAGTTTTTCCAAATTTTCATTTTAGTGTCCCATCAAGGAGGTAGATTATAACATATATATATAGTTTATTTTTGTTATGTTAAACAAAATAAATATTAAACAAACATGCTTCTATGTTATAACTATGTTATAAAATATGCATTTTACATAAACCTAATAATGAAAAATTATATAATAGCATAATATTTAAATATTAATAATGAGATAATTATTACCTATTAAAATATTTTTTATTATCATTATAAATTTTATATTTCATAAATTAAATTGTGTATATTTTATTGAACTTATTAATTAATAAATAATTAATTACATTATTTTAAGTCTTTATTATTTTATTATTTAAGTAAAATTAGAATGACAAAGAAAATATTAAAACATTTTAATTATTATAAATTATATAAACAATAACATATTATTATGTGGTTTCTTTTTATTATGCTTATTTATTTATTTATTTATTTATTTGTGTGACATCATTGTAAACTCTCATGCTCTAGGAAAATGGACAGAGGAAGAGGAGAGAAGGTTGGCAGAGGTGGTCCACGAGTTGACGGGCACAGAGGCGGGTGACGTTGTAACTCAGGGAGTCTCTTGGGCATCGGTGGCTGAACTTGTCGGCACTCGCTCAGAGAAACAGTGCCGCTCCAAATGGCTCAACTACCTAAACTGGAAACAGAGCGGTGGCACGGAGTGGACCAAAGAAGATGACATCAACCTTGTTCGCAGGTAGTTCACAGCAAAATTCACAATACCTATTCACAAACTAATTATGAATCATTAATCATAATTATGCATGAGCAGGATAGCTGAACTGGATGTGGAGGATGAGAATGAAATTAATTGGGACATTCTGGCCGGTGGGTGGAGCAGCGTTCGCTCGCCTCAGTGGCTCCGCAGCAAATGGTGGACCATCAAAAGACAAGTGGCCAATCACAAGGAACTTCCCTTTCCTGGTGAGATAACGTCTTTATAGTTTAGCATGTCTGTTATAATGTGAGTTCAGACACTGAAGCGGTGTTTTCTGTGTTGTGTAGTCTTGTTGAAAGGGCTGCAAGATGTTGTGGAGGCACCGCCGTCTGCGATGAACAAGGTTGTGGTGGTTGGTTCTCGATCTGCTTGTGCTTCTCCCAGCCCTGTCACCGCACTGCAGATCCCGGTCCAGATTCCAGTGCAGATCACACATGTCTGTGAGTCAAATAACCTGTGAATGTAGTTTCAGTGAATTTTGTGGTTATAACAGTTCAGTGGCATTGTAGATTCAATGCACCATTTTCTCTCTCCACAGCTTCTTCAGACGGTGCAAGCGGTGCCTCAGACAGTGAAACCATCACATTGAACTCCGGGGCTTTACAGACCTTTGAATTACTGCCTGTGAGTACCTCAGATTTTACTTGGAGTATTTTTCATGTTATACAACTATAAGATGTATAAGCTGTGTTTATAAATCATTTGTGTAATTTCCTCCCTAGTCATTTCACCTGCAGCCCACTGGCACCCCTGGAACGTATTTCCTCCAAACAGGAACCAATCAGAGCCTCACGCTCTCAGCCAATCCCACGGTCACACTCACAGCTGCAGCTTCGCCATCTTCACCAGACCAGATTATTTTACACAGCCTCACCGTAAGTCTTTTGTGTGCACAAGGGTTATAGTTAACTAAAATTATTAAAAAACATATTTGTTACTTGAAATGAAATAACATCAAAACTTTTTTATTTGCCAAATCAACTTTTTTACTTTAACATTTTTTATTTAGTTTGATATTGAAGTACTAAAATCACCAGAACTAAAACTGAAATAAAAATTATTAAAAACTAAGCAGACATTTAAAAAAATTAATACAAATGACAAAAGCACACAGCAAAATTACAAAAACTAAACTTAAATTATATAAACTTAACTTATCATTTTATTAAGAGTAAAAATAAAAAAACAAAAATTATAATAAAAAATTATAATAGTATATTACTGATACTAAAATAAATATTTTACACTCATATTCATTATGCATTTTTGAAAAAACGAATTAAAATGACAAAAACAACTCAAACACAAAATTAATTATTTTCCATTTTAATTATTTTATTAAAAGTAAACTTTTGACAAAAAAATAAAATATTAATAAAAACTACAATAGTATGTTATTGATAATAAAATATATATATAAATTTGTGGGGGGAAAAAACGAATAAAAATGACAACAACAAAAAAACCGGCAAAATTACCAAATTTAAACTTAACCACTTATTCTCTGGGGCGTTTTTGGTATTTTCGCCTAAATTTGACATACTCAAATTCAAATGTTTACCCTACACACATACAATGGAGGAAATGAAAAAAAATGGTTTCATTGAAAAGAAAACCCTTTGAACTACAAAATATGAGTGTAATTCTTTACAAATAGCATTATATATATTTCAAATATTACAATAAACACAAAAAAAACATAGGTGCTTTTGGAGTTTTAAAACAAATTATTTTTTGTTTTAATTTTAAGTATTTTATTAAAACTAAAATTAAAATGAAAACTAAATCAAAATATTAATAGTATGTAAATTATACTAAAATATTTACCAAAATTAATGTGGTGTCACAAAGCCTGTAATTCTCTCTCTCTTCTGCCTACTTTCACCGTCTGCATCAGACCGACAATGAGAATGTGACCGTCCAGATGTCCCACCCTGGCATCATCATCCAGACGGTGACCTCAGAGGACCTCTCGGACCCTCTCGGCCAATCGGAGCTGGAGGGAGAGCAGGAGCTTGAGAAGGAAGAGCCTTTGGAAAACCAAAACAACTCTGGAGAAGAGGAGCAGAGTGAAGAGAGATCAAACGATGTACAAGAAGAAGAAAAGGTTTCATTTTCTGAATCCATTCCAAAAACGAAAAGTGTTCTCATGCCACCTTCCTGCTCATGAAATTCTCCTTTCTTTGTTTAGACTCTCGACTCTCCTAAAGTTGGGGAAACTGTAGAGAGTTCTGGGATGGGTGAGGAAGCCGTGCTCATGGTTCCGTCTCCGAGCAGCTTTATTCCTACTAATGAGGACATCAGCACAGATTCTGTCCTTCCGCTTGGAACGCTCACAGGTCAGAGTTGGCTATAACGCGTTACTGGCTGTATTCTAATTATTTTTCCTGGTAGTGCAGTAATGTAATACGTTACATTTTAAATGTATGTAATTTGATTACAGTTACTAATTTCAATAAAATTACGCTACTTAATTTACAAATGCAGTGTTAAAAAATATGAAGTAAAAATGTTTTGCGTGTCAGTATGCCCTTTAATAAATCACCGGAGGTTGCAAGCTAAAATGCAGAGGAGTACAACATTTAAATGCAATGTAAGGTTGCCTGTCATATTTCAAAAGGTTGCACTCGATTTCACATATTTTAGTATGGCATTATAGTTTGGGAAAAGTTCAACAAGTGAATGTGTACAAGTTTATGTCACAGTAACACTAATATAAGTAAAAATAAATGACTCATCAGAATGAGATCCTCCGCTGGATTAAGCCGCGTCGCATCGCATTCTTCTTCTGAGGTAAATTCAAGGCTTATTCCTCACATTCCGCGCCTTCATGATCACATTATAGGTGAGCTCAGACGAGAAAGACGGTAGGCTATCTCGCGTTGGTTTCATACGGATTATTTTATCAGAGAATATTTGTTTTCGACATGACTGACTTCATTTAAAAATAGACACTTCTTTAGATATATTTCTCATGTCATATTCGTTCATTTTAGTGATTCGTTTCAGGAAGATATTCACGGAGACTGAGAATGCAAAAAGCGCACCCTATTTGTTTCCTTTATTTTACAAAACCAAAAAAAAAAAAGTTTTGTTGATATTGAGTGTATACAAATAATACTTGTCATTTTTCAGTCGATATTAAATTAATGAAAGATCTATGAGTTTCACTTTGTAGTGTAGCCTATTTTTTTAGGTTTGATAACTTGAAAAGTAAAGTAATTAGTAATCTGATTACTTTTTAAATGCAGTAATCAGTAATGTAATCAAATTACAATTTTAAAGAAGTAATTAGTAATTTGTAGTGGATAACATTTTTTGAGTAACTTACCCAACATCGGTAATGAATGATGTTAACTAGTTGACCAAGTCTGGTAAGTTCTTTAGAAGGCTAACAGGTAGTGTAAGCGATCTAACCATTTCTTTTTCCATACAGATCCCATTCTGCAGAACCAGGAAGAGGGATCAGACTGATCCACAAGACACAAAAACACTGACTTTAGAGGATGCGTTCCTTTATATAGGGACAAATGCAGCATGCAGGATCATCCAAACATCATCAAAAGAAATGTGCGTGCATCAAAACACTTCAGTATTTATTTATCATGCAAGTTCCTGAGCCTCATCTGTGTCTCAGTGCAGTTAAAAACATGAAATACTCTGAAACTACACTTTTTTTATGGTGTATTTAAAATGATATAATGCGTTTCTTTTGTGTATGTATATCTAGATTTGACTAGTTTTTGTAGCCTACTTTCCTGCTTAACAGTAAAACTTGATATAAAGCTACGTGAAGCTGCACTGTTCTGATATATTAATTAGAGAGGTTGTACAGGAATGTTTGCATCATTCCAAATGTTCGCTAGACTAGATGGCCATAATTTATCAAATGGTTTAAATATTCATGTTATCTGTAAGTGCCTCTGTGTTTATTTATTGAATAAACAAAATTTTGTCACCACTTGCATGTCATTACTATTGTCCCATTGAAATGATCTGTTCTCATTGATAAAACAAACTGGACTATTATAGCTTAGAGATTAAGGAACAGGGAAGAGGAAATAAATGTTATTGGTTAAATCTCAGTAAATCTTAAATTATGAAGATCTGACTTGTCCCCAAAAGGTGCCTTAAGGGAAGGACTGTTTTACTGAGCTAGAACAATACGTTTTTTTTGTTGTTTTTTGTTTTTTTGAGGAGAAATGTGTCTAATTTCTGCACCATAATACCTAACAAAATGGCAAAAATGTTGATTATGGAGGCTGCTCCTGGAAATACATGATAAAAATAGTTTTAAAATAATAAAAACAAAACTCAGTCCTCTCACCTACAGAAAGTATTATTTTAATATTGTTTATTTATGCCATTTTATAGTTTTAGATTTTTTATAGTTTTTATTAATATTTTGTTAGTTTTTATGCGTTATGGATTTGATTAAATGTTAAAATTATTAAAAGTTTTTTTTAAATATTGTTTTCATTAGGTTTATTATTTTATTTTATCAGTAATTTTAGTGCCGGAACTACAACCAAACGAAAATGAGCAATGTTACTTACTGAAATAACTTTTTTGTGGTTTGGGATTTTTATGAAATATTTATCTTGTATTTTATTTCAGCTTTATTTAAAATAAAATAAATAAATCGTTTTAGTTATTACATTAAAGGGGTCATATGATGCTGCTAAAAAGAACATTATTTTGTGTATTTGGTGCAATGAATGTGTTTAAGCGGTTTAAAGTAAAAAAAAAACATTATTTTCCACATACTGTACATTATTGTTTCTCCTCTATGCCCCGCCTTTTTGAAACGCGTCGAATTTTACAAAACTCATCGGTCTGAAAAAGTGAGGTGTGCTCTGATTGGCCAGCTATCCAGTGCGTTGTGATTGGCCGAATACCTCAAGCGTGAGACGGAAATGTTACGCCCCTCACATACTGTTGATGCAGTGTCCGGCCGGAGCGACGAGACATAAACATTAAAACCCATTACAAACGAGGCATTTGTTGCATCCAGTGAGGACATAATTACGGATTATAATGACTTACTGTCTTTTTACGCGTTGC
>NW_015660890.1:186599-210724 GCF_001515625.1 Sinocyclocheilus rhinocerous
CAGCTGTTCCTTCATCTTGGCTGAGCTTTCAATGTTGTTACGGGAAAGGATGAAGCTGATTGGTTGGTTCTTGTCACATGACCCGCGGTGCGCTTGCGGCATTCTGAAAAGTTGAAATGTGTTTATCTCGATGCGGCGCGGTCCCGCCTGGAAAAAATGAGCGCGTCGCACCGCGTGCGCGTCGCTTCCATTATGAGCGCGCCTGCCGCGTGTCTACATTTGAAATAATGAACTTGAGCGCGCCAAAGACGCGATATGTGAACGGCCCCTTAGGTAGGCGTGGTTAACTCTTAACTTTTATAAAGAATATCTCTTTGGATTTGAGACTTTAGTCTTTGCAACTTTACAGATCTTCTTTATGCACCAAGAGCTTGTAACACTCCAAAGAGAAAGGAAAAATTGAAATCGCATCATATGACCCCTTTAACTCTGCCTACGACGCCTCGGTTTTGTGGTTTCATTTATTAATGCTGACACACGTATTGGCCACAAGAGGGAGCTGACAATCAGTTATTTTTCATTTGCTCTACGCAATAAATAGGTACTTCTGCAAATGTTAAAGAAGGCTAGACATTTTGGAAAGAAGTCAGTGACCCAACCTGAACCAGCTTTTATTTTTTGAGTGCTTTAACACGACTTGGTTGGTAGAAACTGAAGTGCAGTTTTCCATCCTCTCCACTAAGCGGCAGAAGCGGCTTTCAACTTCGGTGTCACACCTTTGGATGACAAACCTCCACGACACGACACGTGCAGATTGTTTTAAAAACAGATCATATAAATGACAGCTCAGCGACAGACTCTTAATGCTTTTAAACGGCACATATTCCAGCTCAACAGCAAATTAAACCGACACACGGCGCGATAAAAGTGCAGGATTTGAGGTTAGTAAGTATCCTTTCATAAAGTAACGTTACATTTCTTATGTAAAATGTCTATCACTCCTTAAGTCTTTACGTTTAGTAAAAGTCACTGATACATAGTTCTCATGATATGTCACTCATTTAAAGTAATGTTATGATGGATACATGGACTAAAAGCGTCAAAACACATTTTTAATGTGTCTTAAACATAAAATCTTGTCGCTTAATAAACGAAGTGCTTGTTATTTGACAGCTAATTGTGTATGCAGGCAGTCGCATCTTCTACGAAGGTTTATCACAGGCTTTGTTTACATGCTGCTGTCTTGCTGAACTCGCTGTCAGACCAACAAATCAATCGGTAGTTGTTGCTTTACCTTTATAATCTTTGAATTAATCACCCTCTGATATTCATATTATAAGGTAGAATAATAAGTAATGGCTTTTTGTCTCTGTTGTTCGTGCTGTCTTTGTTAATAGACCCAGTTAATGTGTGAAGCTCTGAAGTTTCTGTTGCCTTATGGTTTTGTAGACATCATGCCGTGTTCAATATTTTATGTCTAATAGATAATGTACAGAGCTGGGTGGATTACTTACTAATTGTAATCCGTTACTGATTCCAAATTACATGACAAAAATTGTAGTTAACGTAATCCATTACATTACACGGTTTAGGTAATATAATCAAACTACTTTTAGATTACTTTTGACCTATCGAGTTTTTCCACATTGATTTAAATAGGATCATTTTGTACCATATTGATATAAAAATACAAAGAGTAAACATTATATTACATCAAGGTTTCCCAAACTGGGTTTGTGAAGGAACTTCAGGGGGTTTATGACTTTAACGAAATGCTAATAATTAATTAAATCATAAAAATGTTACATTAAAACAAATCATTTTAAAATGAATCCAAATAAAACACTTACTGAAAAAATGAAATATTTTATTTGTTTACCTGCTTGGCATGTGACCATAACCAATGTCAGAGAACCATGAACATGCAAATGTGATACTTCATTCTTAAAATATTTATTTTAAAATCTCAGGGGTACTTCACACAAAAACATATTAGATGAAAGAAGATCAGATGACAACAAGTTGGTGAATTTGTGCATTTTAATGTATTTGAAAGACAAACAAAAGTAATACATGGTAAAATAACTGAGTGATAATTCAAATAAGAATTAATGTAATCATTAGTAGTTCATCAGTAGTTGATGCAGTGTTGAAACACTTCTTAAACCTGAAATGATTTTTGTAAATCCAATGGTCAAATGCTGTTTAGCCACCTGACTAATGACTGATCTCTGTGTGAATGTCCACAAAACTGGAAGACTTTCTGAATATATATAAGCGGTAGGCTATTTTAGAAAGGAACTTTTAAAAGATGAAAAAGAGGAATTAACGAGAATCAATAAATTATGAATAAATTGTTGCTATTGTGTAAATAATATGTAATTATGTAACCCAAAGTAAAAAGTAACTGTAGTCTGATTATGAGTATTTTAAAATGTAATTTAATGTAATTACAAGTACTTAATTTTTGGAATCTGATTGTATAATCAGTTACTATTATTTAGACTAATTTTTAAATTCTGATGTTGTTCATATACTATATGGCATAATGTTTTTGTGTTTCCCCTACAGAATATGTTTGGACCGTAGAGTGTGGACAGACTTTGACTGTAATGATAGACGTCTGCTCAAGGACAGGTAAGACTTAGAGCTTGTGTTTGTGTTTTGTTGTGTACTAAACGTGTAGGTTACCATCACTTTCTTTTTGGAGGGTCACCCCTCTAGAAAGCAAATGATGGGAACCTAAACGGGTGGGGAAGGGACGGCGGTTAAAATTTTTATACAGCAAATTTTTATTTTTTTCTCTTCAAGAAGCATAACCACTGCAGGACATCGCTCTGGGACTCAGGGGGGGATCCGAATCATCCTCACCCCTTCATTCACATCGCAGAGATCTGGCTGGGATTGAACCAGCAACCTCTGAACCGTGAGGCAGCGCTCTTACCGTTGAGCCACAGATCTCTTGCTCATGGTTGTGCTGGAACGTATATTTCACTATTCACCTGTATGTGCTTTTACAATAAACCAGTTAAAGCATTCAGTTGGGTGATTGTTGTCTGATGTGGGATTTGAACCCATTCCTCCATCACAGCCTTATCAGCCGAAAACATGTGCTTAACCACTAACCCATTGTGGCTTTCACATTGGACACTTTCGTTTGGGACACTTTGTTGGATTTATAATGACAACAATTTAACTTAAGCTTTCATGGGATTTGAACTCAAGATGCCAAGATTAAAGCGCAACACTTTTATCTACTGAGTCTCTGGAGTTGATGGGTGTTTGGATAGGATTTTATTGAACATTTGTTTTACATGTAGAATAACTTGATTAACTGTGGGATTTGAACCTAGAAGTTTCCCACAACTTAAACAGTTAATTATCCACTGAACCACAGAGTCTGTAGTGAGCTGCAGCGGCTTTTCTTTATTCATTTACCTTTAGACTCAAATGATAAACACAAACACTTTACTTAAATATCATCATTTTTATTCAAATGAATAGTTTTTGTTTCTGAATCTGAAACACACTTGCCTTGAAGTTTCTAGTATCCCTAAAGACCCTGATTAGCTGCTTCAGGTGTTTTTAATCAGATTTGAGTTAGTGATGGGTGCTTACAATAAAACAGTCCTCTATAAAACAAAACAAACTCTGCAAATTAATAAAAGAACACATATTATACAGATACGTCATATTTAATGGCATTTGATGGTTTGTTAATTGCATTTAAGATATTGTACTTTCAATAAAATACTTGCAGTGGGTTTGTAAAAGCTTTTTAGGCATGTTTTGGACAGAGTTTTCTTGCATTTACAGCTTTGACCAGCAGGCGTCACCGGTGAGTGGCGTTTTGAGCGCTTCGAAACAGTGAATCATTTTGCAAACCAATATTGTTTCAACTGATTCAAAGCTTTGAAAAGGTTCGTTTCTTCCAGTCTCTTTGCTTCTACTGCTGTTGTCTTATAATCATGCATGTACACATTTTGTCCACACGGGGGTGAACACACTAAATTGATTTCATGCATTTGCCTGTTAAGATTCATCAATAAAAACATGTCAGTGTTTAGCCATTATATTAGTCATTAGTTTATGAGCTATCGTTTTGATACAGGATCTTTGCAATAAATGCATGAGTGATCAATCACTATGCAGTAGATCATTCCAGTTCCCCATAACCAAACAAGCACTAAAATAAATGCTGCTCGAGTCTGCAAACACAGGCACAAAACACCAAAATCATTGTTTAACTGTTAACAAACATGGTACATATCATTTTAAATAAATAAAAACAAATACACATCTCCGTTTAACAGTCTCGGGAGATCTTATATCCCGTATGTTATGTGTGTTTACACTTTGAAGCATGTGCTTGAGTTCAATTCAACGCAACATTACCCCATCAACTGAGAGCTGATCGTGTTTATTTACCGAATCTAATAGATCCACGTTTCTCAGCTGGTCAAAGCTCTGACAAAATCATAAATTCGTTCAAAAGAAATATAGAAAAATGTAACTCTGAGCCCTGCCCTCTGAAGTGCGACTAACGTTATTAGCCTCCTAGAGTTTATTTCTTTCATCAGTAGATGCTGAGACACTTATTGACCACAAGAGGGAGCCGATGGTCAGCTCTTTGTCTGGCTTATACACATTTAATATCGTAAATAGCGACTTTAGCTTGAGTAGGAAAAAGTTAAAATATGAAAAAAAAGAAAGAAACATTTTTGACCCTGTTGTCACTATAATATATGACTCGTAGGTAGAAATTGAAGTGTAGTTTTCCATCCGCTCCACTAGGCGGCGTAAGCGGCTTCACGCTCAGACTCACACCTCGTTCAGGATGCTGCGTGACAACCGTGACTTTGTTTACAACGCGTGCAGACCGTTTAAAATACAGATCCTGGAGATGACAGCTCAGTGACTGTTTTATAAATGTAACTGAACGGCACATATTCCTACCCATTAACAAACAGAATAGACACATGCTGCGATAAATGCAGGAAACGAGTGACCTGCGACTCACCTGTAAGTAAGTCTCCACATGCAGTGCTTTCTTGCATTATCCTTCTCAAGCTCTTGTTATTTGCGTTTAAGTCATTTTTTAAGTTTTGCGAATTGTTTAAATATTGGCGTGCCATTGTTTTTCTGATAAGTTATGGTTAAACAGGGCTACTCTGTCAGTTTATTAGTTGTTGTTGTTGTTGCAGTCTTACTGTAGGTAAGATACTTATGTTTGTTATTGGAGTCAGTAGGTTTGTGAAGCTCTGTTCCTGCTGCTTCATGCTTTTATAGAGTTGCAGTGCTTTTCCTTTTAATAATAAGCATCATATATACAGTAAGTTGTTTACTGCAAAGGGAAGTCTCATCTCAGCTTTACAAATGTAAATGGACATTGTCCTGATACACATCTATTTTGTTTTGCTCAGTTTTTCTGCAGCACGTTAACCAGAGGCTGAAACACAGAAACAGATTGAAGGCCATAACCTCGACTTCAACAGCATGTGAGTCACACAGCATTCATTCAGCAGTGAAAAGAGACACACATAATGAGTACATTAGTGACGCATATATACATACATTTTTGTTGTTATATATACATAATAAATATACACAGTACACGCATATATTATGTAAACAAAAAAACTTATTTTGGATGTGATTAATCGCGATTAATCGTTTGAAAGCACTAATATGTATGTATGTATATATATATATATATATATAAGCTTTAGATTTATTTTGACTAACTTGTAAATTCAGATGTTTTAGATGTACTAAATATATTAATGTCTGTTTGTTTTTGTCTTTTCTCTGAAGACGGGATGTGTTTGGACAGAAGCAGAGCTCTGGGACGTGTGGACAGACTTTGACTGTAATGATAGACGTCTGCTCAAGGACAGGTAAGACTTAGAGCTTGTGTTTGTGTTTTGTTGTGTACTAAACGTGTAGGTTACCATCACTTTCTTTTTGGAGGGTCACCCCTCTAGAAAGCAAATGATGGGAACCTAAACGGGTGGGGAAGGGACAGCAGTTCAAAATTTTTAGACAGCTAATTTTTATTTTTTTGTCAAGAAGCATAACCACTGCTGGACATCGCTCGGGAACTCAGGGGGGGACCCAAATCATCCTCACCCCTTCATTCACACAACACTCACTCATATCACAGAGATCTGGCTGGGTTTGAACCAGCTTACACACCTAAAAAAAAAAAAAATTTGTTTTTCTTTCAAGAAGCATAACCACTGCAGGACATCGCTCTGGGACTCGGGGGAGGACCCGAATCATCCTCACCCCTTCATTCACACAACACTCACTCACATCGCAGAGATCTGGCTGGGATTGAACCAGCAACCTCTGAACCGTGAGGCAGCGCTCTTACCGTTGAGCCACAGATCTCTTGCTCATGGTTGTGCTGGAACGTATATTTCACTATTCACCTGTATGTGATTTTACAATAAACCAGTTAAAGCATTCAGTTGGGTAATTGTTGTCTGATGTGGGGTTTGAACCCATTCCTCCATCACAGCCGAAAACATGTGCTTAACCACTAACCTATTTTACTTTTATGGCGCTTTGTTGGATTTAATGACAACAATTTATAGTACACAATAGTGAGATTTGAATTCAGGTCTCCTAGATGAAAGCGCAGCACTTTATCCATTGCGCCACTACACCTGTTGAGTTCTTGAATTGTTGAGTGCTTTGGATGGTGTTGTATTGAGAGCTTTGTTGTAAAGGATGACAGACTTAAGCAACAGTAGGATTTGAACCAAAACTTTCATGTATGAAAGGCAAACACTTAATTGCTTTAACAATCAAAAGTGGGATTTCTACTCAGGTATATTTTCGGACAAGCATTGATTTATATAATGAAAAATGCTTTACCAGTAGTCGGATTATGCTTTGAGCCAGTCTTCACTTAAAAACTTTGGAATGCATGAGATTTGAAACAAGACATAATTATCAATATCAGCATTTAATAATCAGTATCAATGATTCATCAGTCAGTATCTGTGTTTTTCAATCCTCTCAACCCTCATGGAGGAAACTGTCATGCAGTTTTGAGCAACATGCAAGTAATGTGAGCAAATGGCAGTTTTAAAAAAAAATTATATTCACAAAATTCTGAAAAAATAAAATTAGCTTTAGCATTTTTTTTTAATCATTCCTGCAAAGCAGTAGCACTTTTTAAAAATAATTTATTTTGGGATATTGCAAGACTTATCATTTTATGATTAAAATGTTATGTGTTTGCAACCCAGAAAGTTTACAGAAAATGGAATGCAGGTCTACTTACAAAAAGTTAATCATTATTAATTTTTTAAATACAAATTCAAATCCAACTTTAATTTAATTATCTGTAGATATGAACTGTTATGTTAACTGAATTATGAATCTAGTTTGCACAAAGACAAAGACGTAAACGCTTATTGTCTAAACCCAGCTGCGCCATCTAGTGGTCACAAAGACCTGGTGAAATGTGAACAAAGTTCCCCAACTTTGTACTAAAAAATAAAGCACAACAAATGTATAGTGTATATGTATTTATTCATTACATAAAATCCAAATTACAACGGTTGATAACCAAAATTGTAAGGTTTTCACCATATCAAATAACAGTGTTCAGTAATTTAGAAAAATGAACAAAAAGCATAATTTACAATGACTGCTGCATGTCTTTAATCAAGTGCTCTTATTCAAGATTGCATTTCTAATCATTTAAATACAAAATAAAGATTTTTCTTAATTCGGAATGTACCATAGGTGTGTCATGTACAAATATAAAAGCATTATGCATTACATTGCCATGGCTTATTTCAAAACATCCCAGTCTTGTCATTACATTGGCATATAGGTTAAGCGGTGTACAGCATTCAGGGTGCAAAATGTGTGCATGGATATCCCAGAGTGCTACTGATCGCTAGCATATTTGCATCTATAATATGTTTAGTCCGCTAACATGGCTCCCAAGGCAGACTGGCCCTGCCCACACAAATGGGGCTTGTAGGAAAATGAATTCTCGTGATTGAAGAACTCGAGTGGGGTTATGTGGGGTTCCAAAGCACCCACATAAAGATGAACATTCCGCTGATTGGGACGGCTCCCATGGAAACCGCTTTATAAGGCATTGCTCTGTTTATCACGTCCCACGTCGTGGAAATACAAGTTGGCACAGATACACAGCAGAACGATGGAACAGAGCATGTAGTAGATCAAGTTGCGAAACTTGGGCTCCAGATCTCCTTGCCTATACCAGTATATCTGCGAGAGAAAGCGATGGATGTGATTTCATTTCTTTCGATTAGGAATTGCATTTGAAACTATTTATTTCTCTTTGGCACCATTTAAACAATTAAGCATAATGCTTTTTAGATTACATTGCAAGTACTTACTCACCAGAACCAACACTGACCCGCAGACTAGCATGATACAGACGGCAAAGAATATATTCAGTGGCTTGGGAGGAAGAGATGGGAAGACGAATGAGCTAATGATGGTCACCTGAAAGAGATGGCGAAAGTGAATAGTGACAATATGATTAACAGATATATACTGAGATCTTTATTAGTGGTAAAACTTACCAGAACGAGTAAAGACGCAAGTCCACCGATCACTAGATTGATGATTCTATCCTGAAAGTGATCGACAAAAATATATTAGTGTAGTTGACAGAAAATAGTTGCACTTATAGGTGCTGCAGTAAATATTATTTATTATTTACATAGCACCAATATATGGAATGCCTCAAGGGTGAACAAAGCTGGTTAAAGTTTAAAATAAAAAATAGTCACGTTGTGAGATTTAAAGGAATAGTTCACCCAAAAATGTGAAATGAAATAATAAGAGTCTATAAGAGTGTATAATCCATAAAGATGCTTCCTCCAGTGAAAAAGTCCATCTCATGTTGTCCTCTCACACCAAAATCCACTAACATATTGGTTTAGAAATGTTTTCACTTGTAAACAGCTTGATCTGTGCATATTTCTATCCTGATTAATACAAGACAATTTTTTTTCCACTGAAGAAAGCAATATTATGGATAGAGGCTGAATAAAGGATTTGAAGCAAAAATGCCTTGATGGATTTTTTTATTTTTACAAACAAGCATCTTTTCACTTAACAAGACATTAATTGATGGACTGGAGTCGTTTGGATTACTTGTGAATTACTGTGATGTTTTTATCAGCTGTTTGGACGCTCATTCTGACGGCACCCATTCACTGCAGAGGATCCATTGGTGAGCAATGATGTCATGCTAAATTTCTCCAAATCTGTTACGATGAAGAACTCACCTACATATTGGATGGGTTGAGGGTGAGTAAATTTTTAGCAAATTTTCATTTTTGGTGAACTACTGTATTCCTTTAAAGTCACAATTAACTTTTTTTTTTTTTACATGCAATACTCCTTCTACATATTGTTCTGTATAATCCAACATACAACCTATTTTACTCTTGCAATTACAATGTGATATTTTTCCAAGCAAAACTGATGTTCAATAAGAAAATCATGGTCCTGATATTATAACGTGCATTACCCTGGCAGATGTCTCCCCGAACAGAGGCCTGTTGTCCATGCCGCTGGTGCCATAGGTGCGTGTAGTGAAGTCATCCATGGCCAGAGCAGTGCACACACCCTTTCCTGATATCTTCTACCAGCAGCTCCCCCTGTGGAGCGGAGGACGGCAGTGCATGTCCGCTGCTCTTTAGGTTGGGTTTGCTCCTCACGGCAAGAGATTCAGAGGCAGGACATAGTCACAGTCGGGTTACCTAGAGCGTTAAATCATTAAAACACTTACTTAGTTCACTCATAATTTCATGGCATGTCAAAGTATGTGATATGAACTAACAAATCCCAGAGCCCCAGCACTTAATGATCTGTCACGAACTTTGCTCCTTTTCCCATGAATCCTAAGACTTTTATTACAATGGTGCTTCAGAGTAACACAACAAGCCTGCCTTTCTAATAATCAGCCCAAGGGTCTTGAGTTGATTCAGGCGGACTGGATCATGAAAGCATAAGAACAGCCTTAAAAATGTGTGATCGGTCATGTGAGAGCTTGATCTTGACGTCAGTGCAGAAGGAAAGAAAGCTCTGCTCAGTTTATGTGGTTTGTGGCTTATGCAGAGCCCTGTTAGTGTTTATTTAACCATATAGTCACATACAAACATGACATTTAAACAATATTATGCCAATTTATTTGTGTCACAAGTATATTAGTGATGGTGTCACTAGAAAAGACATCCTTAAAGAGACAGTTCACCTAAAAATGAAACTTCTGTTACCATTTACTCATTACATTACTGTTATTAGTTTTTTGTTCTGAAAGTCAAATAAGTTTGGAACAACATGATGTACGTTAATAATAATAATAAAGTATTTTTGGATTAACTATTCCTTTAACAGGAAAATTAAGTTCTTAAAACTATATATATAATTTTATGTACACAACCTACAGCACATTACCTTGCAATCCAATGCAAATCTTCATTATGATAATGGATAATGTCTCAAAAATTCTGGATGCAGCTCGTGTCAAAAGTTATCCAAGTATGGAAGACAATGGTGATCTCCAGACTATTTTTCAGCTCTGTAACCAAATAAAGCAAATGGACCATTAGTGTCTAATGTCACTTGCATTCATTTCCTAGTATTGATTGTTCTAGTCTAGATTCTTCTCAAAAAGGTGGCCTATTTAAAATTGCTAAGTGGTAACAAAACAATCGTACATCCCTTTCAGATAACCACGTTCATCTAAACACCTTATCAGTCCAGTAAATGACTATAGCTTTGACTGTAATGTATCAGTGCAGGTGCATGAACTGATTTTTGTTTATATATTCACTTACATACTGATTAATAAATATCATCCACTAAACTGGCTTTTTTTAGTCTTATGTGACAGCTAAGCGCAATGCTTTCAGTTGAAAAAAAAAAGTAAATATGACCACAAACAGATTGTTGTTGTAGATTAATATTAAGCCATGAAAAAGCTAACAAGCTAATGTGAAAGAAAACAAACCATCTGACCGGCACAGAGGGAATTAGAGTATAATAAACTACTAAACTTATTGAACTTACCTGTATATAACAAACAGAGGGATATACTGATCACACGGGGGTGTTTTCCGATCGGAGCATTATCCGCATGACTTCAAAAGATCAGTTATGACGACTCGCTAGACATGAAACCGGAAGTGACGTGCTCTTAAAGGGCAACGGTGTCCGTTATATGTTTATTTATTTAGTGAAGGCACAAACCTCAAATTTGGTCAAATTGTCATTTAAATGCACAATCATCGTTGATACTCAATAAAAGGGGACAATATTTTCATGGGTTTTGATTATCAATTATTAACTTATTTCCCTGAATTAATATTCACAAGCTATTGTCTTTTTATTGTCTTATTGTGTTTTATTGTCTTAATGTTTTACTTCTATTTTATTGTCTCAACCCAAAGTACTTGTATTAGTGAAATTTTAGATTTTTCTGTTATGCTAGAGTCGTACTAGAGTCTCTCATTTCCAATTGTGTGCTGCATAGTTAAGAAAACAGAGCAAACCACTAAAAATGTACCAGCCTACGTTTGTAGAATTTATTAAAGAGATGAAAGGTTGGCTATTTATTCACCTTTGAAATATGAAACACCAAATGGTACATTCATGTGAAAAAATGTTTATTTAAATCAGTGGTTTTATTCAAAAATTGTACCAAGACTTACATTTAGAATACAGTAGGATAACTCTGATCATGCATTTTCTAAAGACAGTATTACAAAACGTAAAAATAGAAAATGGCATAAGTGCTGGCTGGGTCGAGGAGCTGTCAGTACGCGTACACCTTCACTTTATGGACCTCTCGATCTTCGCACTCCCGCTTTCTGTTGTAGTAGTAAAATGTGTTATCTCGACGCTGAAGCTTCTTCACAAACCCAGTGTCCGCCCAACGGTCAATCTGAAAAGACAGCACAGCCATATTCAATAGGAAAACATTGAAATTTATATTATAAACTGTAAGCTATAATTAGGTAAGAAATGAACTGACAAAGCATAAAAAATATCCCATAAAGCTTAGCAGATGAGCTTCATATATATGTAGCGTCTGGACCACTCAAACACACAATATATATTTTGTTAGCTAGATTTAACAAATACTCTGTAACACCCCAGGAAGCCGAACAGGCCCCTGGTTCCATAGCAACGCTGACACCAGATACATTTACGATCTAAATAAACGTTCTTAGAATTGACAAGACAGTTGACCCTGAGAGGTCAAGTAAATATCTACAGCGGATCTAAATATTCATAATTAATTATAACTAGTTATGATTAATTATTCATATTTCCTCATGAGCTGATTCGTTACATATATATATGCTGTACTACCAGTAAAACTGATAAAAATTTGGGACCAAAAATTATTCAGACACTTTGACCTGATCATGTTTTGCTTAAGTGTTTTTCTTTAATTGCTAATGCGACCTTTTTACACCACAGACTGAACAAAATTAAGCATTGTTTGGTCATTGGTTGACCTAAATTGGTATAATCTAAGTGTGTGCTTCAATTTAACAGCTGAATAATTTTTGGTTGATTGTAATACTTTACATACCTTTCTATCAAAGTTATCTGACATTATCAAGATGAATTTGTTCTGACACAGTTTAACTCTTGAGTTCTTGTCATATTTTATTACCTATAGCGTGTAATGTGTGAGATATATAATGTGAGAAATGTTGAAGGTGTCTGAATAAATTTTGGTTTGACTGTATCAATTTGATAAATTGTTAACCAACTAGCATTATACATACTCTTTTGGTTTCTGTACCCAATATTTAAAAAATGTACAAATGCAATCTTCTTTATGCACCAAGAGCTTGTAACACTCCAAAGAGAAAGGAAAAAATGAAATTGCATCATATGACCCCTTTAACATTTGCATAATCAAAGAAAATATAAAATATATTGCATGCCATTTCTGAATTTGTATGTATATTCTAAACATTGTTTAAGCATTATATAATGTAATAATTTATAATACTGTAGTAATAAAACAAAAATGATAAAAAATGGAAACCTCGACTTGTTTGATCTGTCGGTACTCCAGCTCATCTCTGTATCCAGCTTGCTGAAATCTGTACAGGTTCTCAATCTCTCCTGTCCACTGCTTTGCTCGGCTCATGGACTTCGGCTTGGCGTTGTTATCCAGTAAAACTGAACAGGACATTATTTCTGTGTATGATAAACACATCACAGTATTTTCCTTTGGTATAAATAGTTTCACTACAAATTACATTTTTGCACACAATCAAGTCAAATCAACTTATCGCATGTACAAGAACACAGCATGCACAAATGTTGCGCTCAAAAACATTACCAAGTAACGCTGGCCTAATGCTGGATATTCTGGATTTACAAACTTTGACAGCTAAGAATCTAGTCTAATTCACTCAGAACACGTCTTACACTCTGATAATAAACGACAATGTGTTTATATTTATTATTAATAAGGTTTTTAATACAAACTTACATCGACGTGTGTGATAGACTGCAGAACAATCTTGCGCATCATTTGTTTCCTAGCAACATAGCTAGTTAAAAAAAAAACGCTTGAGAGAGAAGTGGCCAATCGAAAACACACCCGGAGTTCCCTTGTTTGGTCGGCCAATTAAAATTATACCCGGGAACTTGCCTAGAAGAAACAAACCGAACAGTTCCAGGATATGCATAATTATTTGCGATACTTTGTTCGCATTTTTTCCTCATTGTATTGTTTTAGAGTATACCGACTATTGTGGCTTTTTGCAATGTTTTGAGTATTGTTTTCGAGTCCAGTAGATGTCGCTGTACTATTCACACACTATCAAATTACAGATGTTTATTTCCGAATCACGTGGTGTCATGCCAAAGCGATGACAGGAGGAGGAAAGACAGATGCAGGGGTGCTGCGTCTCGCCCAGAAAGAGTTTGGGCAGTGATGTCCTGAGCTCTCAGCTGCTTTGTTTGAGTGTTTTAGCGGCTCAAACTCGTTGCAGTCAGCATGAGCTCGTTTGCTGGCCGCATGAAGGAGTATCCCAGCATGTCTCTGGACCGATTTGACCGGGAGAATTTGCACGCCAGAGCTTATTTTCTCTCTCACTGCCATAAAGGTGCGTATATAAAGGACATTGCATCTATGAACTTTGTTTTGCTTGTTTTGTTTTGTTTGATATATCTGTTGTTGTTTAATCTAATAGATCATATGAAAGGGTTGAAAGGACCTTTTCTGAAGAGAAAACTGAAGTTCAGGTGAGTGATAGTTGTACATATTCCAACCCATGTGACATATGAAACATCCTTTTCTTATTAAACATTTATTTGTTTATAAACGTTTAACTGTAAAAGTTTACGTAAACCGTTGGCTTTGTCTCCAGTTTCGAGTTTCATGTAATATATGTGTAAACTACTTTATTTTTATATGCATTACTTTAGTCTCAGAATTAAATTTGTTTATAGACTGTTTTTTCAACAAGCTTTTTTTGTGAGTTATAAATGGCTTACTATTCGATGCAACAGTATTAGTTTCTTAAAATGTGTTTATGTACTAAATGTGAGTTTGTATATTCTACTTTTATTCTATTCTATTTTGCATTTAGATTTATTGTGTTGTCATAGTTTAAAGTTTATCTTTAAAAACATTAAGAATTTAATAACAGTTCAATGTAATCTTTAACAGATCTCAAATTTAATAACCCTTTTTTCATATATCATTAAAACATTTTTACGCTCTAATTTGTTGCATAAATGTTAGTTTTTAAAAATGTTAATTTATGTATTTATGGCTTTGTCTCCATTAGTTTAACAGTCAAGCTGTACTGTTCATTTGTCACAAAGGAGCTCCTTCTTAATAACCCCAAATATGCATTCTGGGAAGATTATATTGTAAGTACCAATCTCCGTTATGAAATTTCTCTATAAATAATTTTGTTAACTATAAGACAGCCTAATATGAGAATCTTTGCATACTAGGTCCCACTGGAACTGGACAGTCCAACTCACATATCTCTGATAGATGAAATCACTGGAGAGGTGGGTATTTAGCTCCTAGTTTATTCTTCAGTGTTTTTGAGTTGATCTGAAGTTGTATCTGTTTTTCTGTTCAGTCAGAGGATGTTGTTGTTACTCTGCTTCCGGCGGGACACTGTCCAGGATCAGTCATGTAAGCAACCTCAGCAAAATAAGAGCATGAACATGCATTAAGAACATAAATCGAGTCAGTTTTGAATTAATATTGACTTTAAACAGGTTTCTGTTTGAGGGTGCTCAGGGTACAGTGCTCTACACAGGGGACTTCAGACTGGCTGTCGGAGATGCAGCTAGAATGGAGTACTTGCACTCTGGAGACAGGTATTCAGATATCACATATTAAAATAAGTATAGCACATTTTTATATAACGATAGCATTCAAATGTTTGTGCTGCAGGGTAAAAGACATTCAGAGTGTGTATATCGACACCACATTCTTTGATCCCAAGTATCATCAGATCCCCAGCAGGGTAAGCATTTACTCGCCTGCATCATATCATACAGAGCTTGTTCATTAGGTCCATTCATAACTGTCTTTTCTGTTTTAGGAGGCTTGTTTGGCAGGGATAAGGCAGCTGGTCCAGGACTGGATCTGTCAGAGTCCGTACCATGTTATTTGGTTAAACTGTAAGGCAGCGTACGGTTATGAGTACCTCTTTACCAATCTGGGACAAGAGTTCAGCTCACAGGTCAGAGATTGTTTTTTGTTTTAGTTTTCTTTCTTCATTATTTTAAAACATTAACACTATTTCTCTATTATAGATACACGTGAACAGCTTGGATATGTTCAAAAAAATGCCTGAAATTCTGTGTCACGTGACCACCGACCGTGCAACACAGATTCACGCTTGTAGGCACCCCAAGGTACGCTCAACCTTTGCATAATGACACCATCATATATTTCCTAGACAATGATCACTATGGTGGTTTTCACAGGACGAGGAGTTCTTCAGGTCAAACAGGTTACCGTGTGGCTCCACGGCTCCGGATGGCATTCCTCTAAACATAATCAGCATCAAACCCTCAACCATATGGTTTGGAGAACGGACCAGAAAGACCTCTGTCATTGTCAAGTGAGTCACAAAGCATTGATATTAAAATCCCAGCTGCAGATAATTCGTTTCATGTTATGGGCAATATTAAAATTGTATTAATATTTATTTATCAGAATAAGACACTAACATTTCCCATTTTATTGAGATTACAGTGTTAAAATTTTTTTTTAAAGTACAGTATTAAAAATGGATATTAATTTTCAAATTTTTTTCAAAAACACTAATAATTGCATAGCACTGTTAAATGTTATATTTAAAAGATCAACTTGAAATGTTAGATGATGGTACAGGAAATCTGAATGTAAAAATAGAATAAACTTTGCATGCAATTACTTATAATAATAAAAAAAAAAATATATATATATATATATATATATATGTGTGTGTGTGTGTGTGTGAGAAAAAATGTCTTTTATTTTTTATTAAATTTTATTATATATTTTAGTTATTTATTCACAGTGTCTTTCTTTTCAGGATGGGAAGTAGTTCCTACAGAGCATGCTTTTCTTTTCATTCCTCTTATTTGGAGGTGAGACAAATCCCACTGGGAAGGATATTCTTCATGTGACACACCATACTCAATGTTTGCGTCTTATAATCCTGTGTCTATTTCCTGTGACTAGGTTAAGGACTTTCTCTCCTACATCTGTCCTGTTAACATCTATCCTAATGTCATTCCGTTGGGAAAGACACTGGAAGACGTCATGGAGCTGTAAGGACAAAACTTATTTTTTGGTACCGTGTTGTCATAAGACTTTAGATAATTACTATAAAAAATTTTTTTTTTTTTTTTTTTTTTCCAAATTCAGGTTGAAGCCATTGTGTAGAAAACAATCTGGAAGGGAGGAGATTGTCTACAAACCACTTGGGGCCCTCAAAAGAACCAGAAAGAGGTGCACATCAGAAGGTACGAGTAGCTTTCATTATTAATACAACTTTTACTATTGCTTTTAAACTTATACTCTATATCTTTCCGTTAAGGCTCAGACGGTGATAACGACCTGTTTGAGGAGGTTTCCACAGCTCCAAGGCGGCGAAAAATGACAGTGACCGACCTGACCAAGGTTGCCATTAGTGAACAGCCTCGTAGCCCCAAAAAAGATTCTCATGATACGGACCCAATGTTTTCCTTCATAGAGCCCTGTCTTGCCACACACTCTACCAATTACATGGACTGCACTGAATCAAATGATGACGACGATGACGATAATGATAAAGATGATACCGAGCAACCTCCTATACCTCACCCATCTGATGTTGCTCCACCTCCTCCACCTTGCACAGAAATGCCATCCTCAAAACTGACTCCGTCAGACCCATCCCAATCCAAAACAACTCCGCCTTGTTGGCAAAAGTTCTTCAAGGCGGAACCAGTGTTGACGGATGAGGGCGAACTGGATAACAGTCAGAACAGCCACAACACTCAAACACTCTCCACCGAAAACACAGAGTCCCAGTCGCCTGAGCTGTTTCAGGATGAAGATGAGGATGACAGCAGCTCTGTTCACTTGACTTCCTCACAGTCCACTCATATATCGGACGCAGGGACGGAGAGCCTCAGTCAAATGGACACTGTTCTTGTCCAAGTGGATGAAAGTAAGGCCGTTACTAGTGAGCAGAGTAACCGAGGGACCAATGGCGAGGTGGTGTCAGATGTGATTGACAGCCGTAACGTCGAACCCAAAGAGGAAGAAGCCATGGAGCCGAAATCAGACTCACAGGTATCATCAGATTTTGAGCTACCACCAACACCAGGGTCCAAAGTCCCACAACCAGAAGACCTGAAGGAACTGTACAGGAAGTTGGCAGCAGGGGAGGAAGTGGTCATAAGACAGATTTTTTGATTTCATGTTTGAATATTAATTTCTGGTTTGTTGTAAGACAGCTTACCTCATGGAGTTTTTTATCTTTATAAATATAAATTAAAAGTTCTCAAGCAAATACAAAATGTTTATAAATGTTGTTAAAGTAAACCTATTAAAAGTAGTGCTGTCAAGCGATTAATCGCATCCAAAAATAAAAGTTTTAGTTTGCATAATACGTGTGTGTACTGTGTATATTTATTATGTATATATAAATACACATACATACAGTATATATTTTGAAAATATTTACATGTCTATATTTATATTCATATAATTTATATTATAAATAAATATATTTCATATATAAACAACATTTTTCTGAAATATACACATGCATGTGTATTTATATATACATAAATATACACAGTACACATACATAATGTAAACAAAAACTTTTATTTTGGATGCGATTAATCGTTTTGACTGCATTAATTAAAAGCTGTTTATTTAATTGAACTAAAGCTGAAATGTAATTAGATGAAAAAGTGAAACTTCATAAACTTGATTTATTTCAGCTGCTAAGGCAACATTTCACATTTTCATTCAAGTTGAAGAACTAAAAAATCTAAACACCAAAACAAATAAAAATAAAGCTAAATGTAAATATTAAAAGAAGACAAAAACTAATAAAAATGACAAAAGCACATAACAGAATTACTAGAACATAAAATAAAAGGTCAAATCTAAAAAAAGCTAATTCAAAATATTAGTATTATAATACTAAATAACATTGAATGTTTTATTTACTGTATATTGTATTGCTACATACACACTGTGTCGGAATACACCTGTATACGTTTGTAAAACAAAATGTTAAAAAAATTACAAGTTTGACAAAATATGTGAATGGTTTTTAAAATTTGGAATCTGTAATAAAAAAAATTTGACCTGACGTGACTGCAGCAGGTATCTGTACTGAACATAAACTCAGGGTTTATTGTGTTCTGTGATCTTTATTGCGTACTAGTTACAGATGACAAATATGGAGAACAGCTTTAAAAAAAAAAGTGATTATTTTGCACCTGCTAGATGTGACTGCACCAGATTAGTATCGCTTCAGTCACCTGCACCTGCTTCTCTTCAGTCTATACAACATATGAAAGTCTCTCTTCAGTCTGATTAGGTTGTTCATGCTTTAAATGGTATCAGTGAATGCCACAGACAACAGGCTTGAAAAATAGTTTAAGATGACTTCTGTTTTTTGTTTTTTTATGCAAAAGGGAGTATACAATTAAACCCGGATATTATTTTAAATGAATAATTCACACAAAAAGGAAAACTGATTTTTTTTTTTACACACCCTCATGATATTCTAAACCCATATAAAAAATGTCCCAAGCGCCAAACAAGACAAAGAACTACTTGTTTTCTCCTTCTGTCACTATGAATGGTTGTTGTATGGCAAAAGCTGTATAATAATTCTTCCAAAGAAAAATAACAGGTTTGGAACAAGTGAATAACTTTGCTTTCAGGGTGAGCTACTCCTTTAACTTAACAAGAACTTGAACTTGTTTGCTTCAATTAAGGTCTAGAGGAATCAAGAGCAGTGGGAAAACCTCAAACAGCATGAGATGCAGGTGTTTAGGTTACTGTATGGAATTACGTTGACGGCGTGATTCAAGGTTAAGATGCTGCAGCAGCCGTTTCTATGGTAATGGCCTCAGCTCTGCCGCTGCCCTGCTCTGTGCATGTAACATGCAGTGAACCATCCCTGTAAAGCAAACACACATCAGAAACTGTTCAAATAAGGACATGAGCTTTATGACAGAGTTGAGTATGATTATGAGTAATATTACCGAATTTACTGTATTATAGCACTGTGTCATTACACAAGCAACAAAATAACAGCAAAAAACTATTTTCTACAACAAAATAATAGCCAATGTTTGATGTTTAATATACACTGTTCAAAAGTTTGCAGTCTGTAAGATTTTTGTAATGTTTTTGAAAAGTCTCTTCAGGCAGCATTTATTTGATTAAAAATACAATTAAAACAGCAATATTGTGAAATATTATTAGAATTCAAAATAACTGTTTTCTGTGTTAATATATTTTAAAATGTAATTTATTCCTGTGATGCAAAACTGAATTTTCAGCATCATTACTCCAGTCTTCAGTGTCACATGATCCTTCAGAAATCATTCTAATATTCTGATTTGCTGCTCAAGAATCGTTTCTAATTATCATCAATATTTTGTGGAAACTGTAATATATTTTTTTTATTAATAAATAGAAAATTCAAAACAGCATTTAAAAAAAAAAAATCTTTTGCAACATTATAAATGTTTTACTGTCATATTGATCAATTTAATTAATCTTTTCTGAATAAAAGTATTAATTTATTTCATTACCTCTTCATTGTCAGCACTGTGACAATGTTATGCAGCACCTCTTTAGGTTCCAAGTCTCTAAGTACAATCTAGAAAATTAAGAGTCACATTTCAAGTTAATAACCTTAAGGAGAAATCAGCCGAAATGCACAATACAGGCCGAATGTCTCATTTAATTTTAGGTTTGCACTGAAATGTCTGATAAAAGAGTGCTAACCTGTGCGATTGGTCGCTGTGCTTGGTACAGCTCCAGACTCACTGATGACAGACTGCCAGGACCATGTAGCGTGTGCTGGCGGCGAGCAGGGAGAGGTGTGCCAGATGGAAACAAAACCGTGAAAACCTCCGATCCGGAGTCATCCACTTCCTGAAAGACCAAGACGCAATCTACTGATCAATCGCGTGCTAAAATGCCATAAAACGAAGCTCTATTGATGGTTTGAAGCTCCCCACCTTAACCGTGATGTCGCTGGCGCAACAGTCCACAGTGATGGAATCTTCTCCAAGTGCAAGGCTGTCTTTTCCGACCAGGATGCCCGCCTGCATGGCAGCACCGACCGGAATCACCTCATCCGGGGGGATGGAGTTCAGCAGCTCTACGTCTGGGAACAAATCCCTGATCATCTGCTGCAACTTCGGGATACGAGCTGATCCTCCACATAAAACCACCTAAGACAAGAAAGGCCTAGTTTAAGGTTTTGGGATGCCATTCTTGCTATAACTAGATGTAAAACACTGAAATAATCTACTATTTACTATGTACACTTAAAAATGAAGGTGCTTAAAAGCGATGCCATAGCAGAACCCTTTTTGGTTCCACAAAGAACCATCTCTTTCTTACCTTTTTATAATCTCAAGAACCTTCTTTCACCACAGAGAACCTTTCGTGAAACAGAAAGGTTCTTCAGATGTTAAAGGTTCTTTATGGAACCATTTAGACAGAAAAGGTTCTTCTATGGCATCATGAAGCACCTTTATTTTTAAGAGTGTATTAAATGCCTTTAAAAGTATCAGTAATAATCACAAAGTGATTTTTTTATGCATGAAATTTGAGATACACATCTACAGCTCCATCTAATGATCACACATTTGTATTAAAAAGATGTTTTACCTTGTTGATGTCAGAGGTGGACAGGTTTACTTGCTCAAGAAGACTTTTAATTGGCTGAATGCTCTTATTAAAGAGGCTGGAGCATATTAGCTCGAAACGGGCTCTAGGACAGAAGCATATGAGACAGAGATGAGCAAAAGGAACAATTTTCTGTATAATACTCATTTTGAACTTGATCTCACCGAGAGACATTGCACTCAAAATCCATGCCATCGTAGAGCGAGTCCACAAAGCAGTTTGCACTGCCCAGGGTGGAGAGAGTGTGTTTGGCCACATCAGCGCTATTCATGAGCTTTAGCATCGCCCTGGCGTTACCCATCACATCCTGCTTAAAAGTCCTGGAGACACACATGACAAACACACAATAGGATTTAAAACAGTAATGACACCCATGTAGTGGTGGGCAGTATGAACAAAATCTGGAGTCGGTAAGATTATTATTGGTTTTTTGAAAGAAATTAATACTTTTATTCTGCAAGGATGCATTTAATTGATTAAAAGTGACAGTAAAGACATTTATAATGTTGCAAAAGATTTCTGTTAAATTTCCGTTCATCAAAGAGTCCTGAAGACAATGTATCAGCTTCACAAAAATTGATAAAAATAAGAAATGTTTCTTGAGCAGTAAATTATTAGAATGATTTGTGAAGGATCATGTGACACTGAAGACTCGAGTAATGATGCTGAAAATGTAGTTTTACCATCACAGGAATAAATTAAATTTTAAGACATATCTAACTGTAATAATATTTCACAATATTACTGTTTTTAACTGTATTTTTGATCAAACATAAATGCAGCCTTGGTGAGCATAAGAGACGTCTTTCAAAAACATTTAAAAAACTGGCCTCAAATTTTTGAACGGCAGTGCATGTTATAATATCATATATAACATAATATATTTAACATTTACTGTCATTAAGGTTCAATATAAATTACACAACTACATTATAATATTACACAAGTATATTACATATAGTAAAATGCCTATTTTCTGATAATAAAGTATAATAAATTGCAAACTTTTAACTTCTTTTTTAATTTACCTTGATAATTAAACGGAGCTTCACCAAATCAGTTTTTATTAATACTGAATAGATGTAAGTGAAAAGATAATATTCATAAATGAATGAAAAGTTTTGCGTCAGTACAAAAAAAGCTGCTTTGCATTATATAACACTTGAGTTAAAAACAAAAGTCTCCAAATTCTAAAAGTTGTGAAGTTGCTTGGCAACTGCAAACAACCTACAGTTCACGGTGTCACTTCCATTATAATAACAAAGTCAAAGCACACACTTAAAAGTTAAATGTGAGGTACAGGATATCTACTGACTTTTTGAACTCTGCAGCGAGGTGCTGTGCGAGCTCATGTGTGAAGCTCTCTCCTCCGGTCCTGTGATCCGTCTGTGTGGCGAGGACCCGGTACATTCCGCTGTTCACCTCCAGGACGGTGACGCTGAGCGACGTGCCTCCGAGTTTGTACACCAGCACATGACTGTGGTGGAAAAGAGGAATGGGAATGAGGCTTTTAAGCTAAAAGAAACCATTCATCTGAGATAATGCAAAAACTCTTACCTTTTTCCCAACGGTGAGTCCTGCCCGATTCCATAAGCTAGAAGGGCAGCGGAGGGTTCGTGGATCAGCCTCAGCACATTGAACCCGGCACTTTCTGCAGCTTGCCTACAACACAGCACTGACTCTTATAAAACATCTCCCCAGACACAGCTTCTGGAGTTAGATAACGGTGTTACATCATTTGAATTAATTTGCATTCATCTCAAAATCTAAGATGTTTTACAGACACATCAAGCACATACAGTACCTGAGTGCATTCTTCTGCATCTCTCCGAACTCAAAAGGCACTGTTATGACAGCGTCTTTCACATCCGAACCCAAGGCCGACTGAGCCGTCTCTGCAGGAAACATAAAATAATTATGACTGGTTCACGTTAAACATACTATGAAAAGAAATGAAGGATTAAGATAATACCTTTCATTTTATGGAAGATCAATTTAGCTACATCTTCAGGTGACACATACTTGGTCGTTTCTCCTGTGTCGATTTCATATCTGGGCAGGTCACTCTTGTTGACAACCTAGGAATCAATGAGAAAACATACACCTTTTAAATGAGTAGGTGGTTTAGATTTTATAGTTACTGTTGTGATTTTTTTTCTGTCAGTATTTAAGAAGAACAGCATGTACTTACAATGCATTTGCTTTCTTCTCTGTGTGCCTGAGCATCTGGGTCATCATAGCTGTCAAATACATAATAAATCCAATGAATTTTATATTGTGGTTATTTATATAAATGTATTATTATTAAGCTATTGCTAATTTGACTGTAAATAAATTCTTAATAACAGTATGCATTGATTTATCTACAGAATAGTGTAAATTATTGAATGTTTATGTAAATAAAAATATGAAAATATTCTCAGTATAGTCTTTCTAAGCATACAACATGAAAAACCTACTGTCTGCCCAGGATCTGCTTCACTTTGACAACTGTATTGGTGGCATTTCGTATTCTGCCCTGCTTAGCAGCGATTCCCACAATCTAGAAAAACAAATTAATTAATTCATTAATTTAATAATTCATTCATTCATCAGACCATCATATGCCCTGACATTCTTTTGCTTCATTTATTAACATTTAAATTAAACAAATCATAAAAAATGATCATGACATCTTACAACACTTTAATATTTAATAAATATATACATACATACATATACATACAAATGTATATATATATAT
>NW_015660890.1:210863-273610 GCF_001515625.1 Sinocyclocheilus rhinocerous
ATCAGACTGGTCTGTTGGCAGGATTTAGAGGAGTTTGGTTTTTAGCTCATTCATCTAAATCCAATTCCCAGCATTATTATATTATGTTATATTATAAATTTGTCCCATAAGGAAAATTATGGGGCAATAGCATGCAAACAACATAACAATGCATGTGTACAGCTCTTATGAAAAATTAAGCACACTATGCAATATAGAGACAGTACAGTATACATAAAACAGACACAGTTTTCATACTATTCACTACACTAGAGATACGTTTTGTAATTATGGATTTAAGTTTTTATTTTATGCTTGATTCTTATCCTTACAGATTTTAAAGGCTCTCTGTTTTTGGTCCTGATGAGAGAGCTGTTTAATGATCATTGCCTGCAATCTGATTCTCCAGATGTCCATCACGGGACAATTACCTGTTCAGTGTCTCTGTATGCGACCACAGCTGGAGTGACTCTGTCCCCTGCATCATTTGCCACAACATCTGCTCGCCCATCCTATATGAAAACAATTACTCTTATTATAAACTGTATTTCATCTGGTATGGTTTGTCTGTCACACTATCATCTATTCAGCAACACAAACAAAGCCTATTAGATTTTTAATTTTATTGCCGACATATTTGCGCTGATTAAAGAAAATTGAAATGATTCATACTCATAACTAATTCACCTTAAATACGGCAACACAGGCACATGTGTATCCAAAGTGCACACCGATGGCAGCCATGTTTCCGAAGAATTCTACCGGAGGCCGGTACTCATATGCAAATGAGAAGGGATTGACTTCTAGGCGCTGTCAAATGACGGGCGGCGTTATTAGCCAATCAGAGCGCCACTGCTCTGACGTCGACTGGGGCGTCAGGAGAGCAGGCGCTTGATTTAGAAACAGCTCCAAAGCAGCGCCGGTGGGAGTTGCGTACTGGGTATTGAAGTTCACTTCAAAGTACGCACAAGCGCCTTTTTAAGCGCACAGAGTCATGTCTTTAACCAGCTCCTTTGCCACCCCGTTACTTTTGCTTTTATGTGTTGTTTTATTCTCAGTTACTGATGCAGAAGAATGCGAAGGTGAGGTTGGTCAGCTTGGCTTGCATCGCGCATGAGCCACTGAGTTTAAAAATAGTCACCTGAACTATGCTGGGTTATTTTGCACAAGTGCATGAGCGTTTTCACATAGTGAATATAAGATATTCACTGTATGAAGTCAATATTGAAGAGGTGAGTCCTGGTTTTGGATTGCAAACTGAAAACCCATATTATTGTAATACTAAATACGGCGTATGCGTTATAATACACTTATACAATGCATGTACAACCTTAAATCAAGATACATTTACTTGAGATGCAAATTGAACATATAAAGTTTTGTTTTCTGAGAAACTGAACAAAATTGAGTTTATGATTAAATCAAGAACAAATAGACTGAGCAAAATCAACCTAATTCAAAGGGAAAACAAGTTTTCATTCCCCACTGACAGAGGTTCATTTTTTAAACATGAACTCACTTAATTTTGTTTAATTTCTCAGAAAAAAAGACTTTACGTATTCAGTTTGCATCTCAAGTAAACGTATCTTGATTTAAGGATGTTTAGATGTTGTATTAGAAAACAAAACAAAAATATTGAGAAAGATGCCATGATTGTATGAATTTAAGACTTTCTAATGAAGATTTAGGACATTTTTAAGATCCACAGAAACCCTGTTATATAACTAATATCATATGAATTCAGCCCTCCAGTAAAAATAACCTCCGTTTATTTTGTATGTGCATGTCTGCTTTGCAGTGTGTGTGGGGTTTTTGGGGCGGCTTTATAACTCACTGGTGCTCAGACACACAGAATTGTCCCCAGAGCTGGTGGAGGAGGGTCTGATCAGAGCCTGCGCTGAGACTACTGGGAAAGAGAATCGACTTGTAAGAACATAAAAACAAGCACAGTTTTGTTCTTATTCTTCTTTGGTTGCTGGCCCATCTTTGAAGATATAGAGATTATATGAAATATACTGAATTGCAATTCTAATTTTCTCCCCTTTCACCTCAGTGTTATTACCTGGGAGCCTCCAATGATGCTGCAGCCAAAGTGACAGGTGAGGTGAGTCGCCCCCTCAGTGCACATGTTCCTGTCCACAAAATCTGCCAGAGACTTCAGCGCAGGGACGGCCAGATATGCGAGCTCAGATACGGTAGGGTGTATTCACGTATAAGAGTCCTGACACTGCATTTGAGGGTTTGAAATATTTGTAATCTCAAAAGTTTTAAAATGGACATTCTTGTTCTCCTGACACAGAGCGTCCTGTTCTCGACTGGAGCAGGGATGCTTTGTCTAAAATGCGAGTGTTGGAGCTGAAGAGAGTCTTGGCCTCGTGGGGGGAGGAGTGCAGGGCCTGTCTGGAGAAGAGTGAATTTATCGATCTCATCCAGGAGGTGGCCCCCAAACACAGCACAGCGCAGCACAGAACGCACTCGGAAGAGTTCTGAGGGCCTCCTTGTGCAGCTCCGTGCTGGGGAGACAGAGCTCTGATGAGAGGGCCTCTTCGTGCAGCTTCATGCTGGGGACACACTGCAGTGATGGGAGGGGCTGCACGTGCAGCTGCGCTCAGGGACTCTTTTGATATTGCTCTGAGACTCCTAACTTATAATGCTTTTCATAATCTTAGTTACGAGTTACCGTGTGCAATATGTGCGCATTTCCCTAGAGTCTTATTCTCCTGTTCCACTGTAAGCATTTTCTCCCGCACACTCAGAATAAATCATTAAGCTTTATTAGTTCCAGTGATTAAGAGGTTGCTTGCAGAGATGCTGGCTGTGTTTTTTGTCCAACCGTTTAATTTGGAAGGGACTAAAGCCTGTGTCATGCTCTAAGACCACTTACATACTAATTCATACAGCTGCCTTCTGTGTTTGCAGCTTTGGGTGAATTACATGAAAAATATAAATTTGTCCAGATCATATTTTAATCCAAAATCAAAAGAAAAGAATAAAAATATATATATTTTGCATCAATAACAAAAGTGAGGCCTGTTTTTAGGACCATTCATTTATTTTTGCGCTGTCATCATGATATTATGCACATTGCCTTTTTAATTCTCATTAGCATAATGCAATCTAATGAAAAAAATATATAATTACTGAAATGCAATATATATATATATATTTAAACTGTACATCATGGTTGCATTTGCTGTACTTCTTTTAATTTATGCTGATTAATACTGTATTAAATCAGAAAATAATTAGATTTCAGTGAGAATCTAATGAGAATCATCAAGAATAATGAGAAACAAAGAAAAACATAAACATTAGAGAGACAGTGGAGGGTAAACATACTTAATTTAGATGAAAATTGTCATAATGGAAAAAATAACTTTTTTTTAATCAACATTCAATTCAAAGCAACTTTACAGCAAATTAAGTTTCTACAATAAACTTCAAATTTCATTACATTTCATTAAAATCATTCAAATATTCATTAAATTTCATATAAATGTCAGGGAAATCTATTTCTAGGTCATCAACTTTCATCACTTTCTAACTTTTAAATATTAATAGAATTTAAATATTCTTCCAGCATGACAAAATTATTTAAATATTCCATGTCTTATGAGGCTATAGAAACATCTGGAAAAGTCTGAAAATGTGCTTAAACAAAGTTAACATTCTTAAAAAGCAGACTTCATTTGCTTTATGCAAAATATACTTATTATTTTTTTTATTTTGCGGACCTGATTTTTGTGCCATTCACCTGTGTGTGAATTTCTCCATCCAATTCAGTCTCACTCTGTATCAGATTTGCAGTTGCGTGCGTCAGCGTATTACATAATTATATGTCGCTACCCTGACCTCTCGTAAGGATCGTATTGTTGTGACCGTCTTTCCATACACACACCGAACAAAGAACGCCCACGCAACCGTGCTGATGTTTACATCTGGCGCGTTGCCATGGCGATCACGGAACCTTTCATCCCAGCTTCTGATGCTCTGGGATTTTGCTGACAAACTTTTTATGTCATAAAACAGAACCAATCAGCCACAAGACCATCGGCGGGGCTCGTTCTCTCTCTTCTCCTCTCTCTCCCAAGGCTTTCTCACTCACAATCCCCCTTTTTTACCATCCAGTTCTGCTGTTCTCCTGTAATAGCTGTTGAGAAGAGAGAGAGACTGTGAGTGAGATTCAGGCCTTGCCCACGCAAAGAAGTGGGAGACTGAACCTCTCCCTATACTCTCTCTCTCTTTCTCTCTCGCGTACACACACACAGTCAGTGTATCATGCTTGCACTGTGTGGGCTGAGCTGAGCATTCCTGTCATACAGTAACAGTCTCTCTGCCTCCGCACTCTCTCTCTCTCTCTCTTTCCCTCTCTCTCCCTCTATTTCTCTCTTTCCCTTTCCCTCTATCTCTCCTCTTTTCTCCCTCTCTTCTCTTTCTCACACACATACGTTCCAAATACACACATTAACACACTTATACACTTTCACAGAGCAGACACGGACCCCCGTCGAGGAAGTCGAGATGGTGTGGAATGTGTGCCCTGGTTTTATTAGGTAAGTTTTATGATTTCCAACACATCCTTGGGTGAATTGTGTGCATGTTAGGATGTTTAAATGACTGTTTGTTGGAAGATGAGAGTAATTTGTGTCTTTTCAGGCTCTGTGTGTGTCATGTTTAGTCAGCGCACCTCTGCGGATGCGGATATTTTCATTGGGCATCACTACAGGGATTACAGAACACTTTTTCCTAACAGGCTAAATGTGTGTGTGTGTGTGTGTGTGTTTGCAAGCGGATGTGTGAATGAGTGTTGCATTCACTCTATATAGGTCTTCCTGAGGCAAAGCCTAATCTCTGATTTGTGTAGAGTTGAATTTTGCAGAATGGACGAACGTCTCCCCTTACCTTCTTTACCTGTCGCTCTCTTTCGTTCTAATTTCTGTCGTGACTGAGGCCAATCTATTCAGCCCTAACGCCCACACATTAAGCCATCACATTCTGTGTTTCTTCTACTTAATTTACACTCTCTCTCTCTGCTGTTCTCCCCTTCTCAATCTCCCCTCTCTTTAAACATCTGTGTGGTGCTCGGTGCTCGAGCACGCCTTGAGTCTTTTGCACACCCGTCAGGAGGATGCTCGCTCCAGATTTATGCTTTGGCCCTTTAAAAGCAGGCAAAGTTTCCTGGTGAACCATTTTTCTGGTTGCCATAGTGATGAGCGAGGACTTGGAGAGGTGCAGTGGTAACTGGGATGCAGTGACAGCTCTTAGCATGTGAATTCTCACACTGAGATATGGAGATGCACTGAGGCTCTGAACAGAGACGGCGATGAGGTGAGACACCCACGCGCATACACATCGTTATTGCTCACAGCGCTCTTTGGCTGATCATACTGTCCCTGGATCTGTATACAGAGGTGACAAGAGCCCCAAAGGGGGAGGAAACCATATGGGAATGAGTGAGGGAGAAAGAGGATTTGTGAGTGAGTGCGTGTGCAATGATGAATGTTGGAGAAACTGAGTGTGTAGTTACTCTACGCAGAAGTTTTGCATTTAGGAGGATTTGTAATTGGGGTTGCTACTTTGAAACTTGACTGTAGGAGAATATAAGCCAAACTAAATGACTTGCATATTAAGAATACATTTTAAATAATGCATTTAAAACTTTGAAATTGCATTCATTGCGCAAACGTCTCAGAAGGTCAGAACAATCTTAACCGAAGTCGTAGTGTACAAGAAATTTAGGAAATATGATGTTGGCATGACATTTCAAGCAGTTTCCTTCACTATGGTTGCTATACTTCAAATGTTCTATTCTTGCATAATTATTATACATGTTATTTAGTTTTTAAGACATAATAATTGAGACTACATTGAATATTTATACTTTTAAGATTTAAAAATATAGTTAAAATTTAAAAGTATATTCTAAAATAATTTGTCAAAGTACAGGACTATTTCAGTGTGCTGCAAGGGATGATTAAAATATATATTTTTTAAAACTGACATCCATAAAAGTCCACAGATTCTGAAAATCTTTGAAAATCTGTAATTAAATATGTAATTTAAACCATTCATTTTAGGATTTTGCACTGGTTGCATTAATGGCTGACAGTGCAGAAATTAATTCAATAAGTAAATTTGTGACATCGATCATGTGACTGTACAGATGGTCACATGTTCCTACACTGAAGCTCAAGATGCTCTGTGGATCATCTCAAATCATGCTGGAGAACATGATCATAAAGTTTGACACAAAGCAGCCTTTGTGCTGATAAAACTAAAGAAGGACAAACCAAATACTAAGACATTCTGAAATTCTTGCTAAAATCGTTATACTGATAATATAATGTGTAATGAAAAAAAGGTAAACTTTTTTAATAAAACATGCTGAGTTTGTAAAAAAACGGACAAGACTTTGGTCCCCACTGTATTAAAAAAAAACTAAAATTATTTTCTTTTAAATAAAAAAATGAATGTACATGTTATTTGTCAAACTACCCAAAACCCAAATTAATACATTTACTATATTTCAGAGAGACCTCTCAAAGATTTTAAGATTTTACCTTATAACTTCAGTCAAGTTCTTACCCACAGATCCAGACGTCAAGGTGTGGCTTATGTAACAGAAGCAGCACACTCATGTGATTTCTCCTTGATCTGATGAAATCAAAAGGAAATGAAATCTATCAGGACTTTTTGCCTCTGTCATCTATCACATCGCCTTCATATGTGATTTCAAATATTGATATATTCAGCATTAAAGAAATATACTACAATATTAGTGCTATATTGTAATTGCGTTAGAGGCCCTTCTAATGTGCGGTGGAAATAGAAACGTTGCTGCTCTGTAACTGTATGTGTGTGAGATTTATAGGAAGGAGTGTGGGTGTCAGTAGCCTTTATTTCTGTTCCACATTCATGTGTGTGAGGTGAATTTTTGTATCGCCTGAGGAAAGAGTGGAGTTATCAGAGGCGTGCAGCCTTTCCTATACTTCCTGCAAAAACATCCCGAGGAGCCTCAGCCCAATCCAGCCAGGAAGAAGGGCAGGAAGTTGGGCTGAGATCACGGGAAGTAAATCACAAAGCCAGAAGGGCTTCGTATGAAAACAGGTCCAGTGGAAGTTTCTGGAGACTGTAACAGTGCTGGATTAAAGAAATGATAGTGCTGCTTCGGATTTGTGTGTGTGTGTGTGTGTGTGTGTGTGTGTAAGTGGGAATATGTAGGAGTTGATTCTGTATGTAAAATTTATGGGATTTTAGGAAGGTTTTTTTATTTCTTCATTCAGACTTGCATCATTTTTCGGTGTGACCGCAACATGCTTTGATAAATGCATTATCCAGCACCATGCATAAATAAAATCTCTTATTTATTAAATCAAAGGATCATATAATCTCTTGTTGCTACATTTTATCCATCTTAAATTTACAGTGGCACTTGAACAGGCTGTATCGAGTGACATTAGGAATGACAAAGATGTTGATTACAACCAGAATGATTTATTTAAGCGTAGCCTCACCTGAGGTGTTTATTGAAACGTTGGTGATTGGTCGAGATGCTGAACCTTGGCTGCTTATTGGTGGTCTTCAAAGAATGCTTTTGTTTGGTTGAGATGGTCTGGAGACCTTCCTGCTGTAATTTCCTCCCGGTTTTCCTGCTCGGGAATATTCAGCATCAGGGTTGGGCTTCAAGTGTCCAGAAATCTCAGACCTCGGAGGGAGTGCCGGCACATTTGGCCCTGCTGTTTTACAAAAACAAAGTGCGCATTGTGGAATACTGGCAGAAAACCATTGGAATAAAGACAGAAAAAAGTTTGAAATACCTGCGAATGTACAGGAACCTCACATGGGAAGTCCAGGTCAAAGGTGAACTACTCCTTGTTTCCTTGGTTTCAATACATCTAGCTTGTTAGTGGTGTTTGCTAAAGAAATATTAATATTGCTCATACTTACTGTTGGGGATTTTAACAAACCCCTAAATATCTAAATACTAAACTTTGGCATGCAATTTGTCCGTTTTGCACTATAAGTGACATGGAACGTTAAAGAGAGTGTGCTGTTACTATTCTAAGTGATTAGACTTACGATTTTGCCTGCAGGATGTTAAAACGCTTACACTTAAGGAAGGAAACTTGCCAGAATGTCTTGCCTTATGGGTGGATACTACTTGAGCCAGTAGGCAATAACTCAGTACACCCTAGCAACCACTTAACAACTTCCTAGAAACCACTCAGAACGTCTTAGCATCATGGGAACGGCTGGGAACTTCATGAGACATCATGGGAACTTTTGTTATGATTTCTTCTGAAAACAACATTTGGTTACAACTACCCTAATAAAAAAAGTAATATATTTAAAATACATTTATTTCATACTAAGCATATAGTTCAAATCTGTTAACATATTTACTGACATATCGCTTGAGACTCACTGATATAAAAATTATAATTAAACTTTATTTGGAGTACTACTTGTGCACAATGCACATTCCTTAATATTAAGCCTAAAATGTGTTTTAATGTCACTATCGATGAGGATTGTATGATCTTTGAATAATATCGGTCTTTAAATGCAAGATATTTAAAGTGTACCTAAAGTATATTTGCAATAGTTCCACTTTAGCACAATCAAATATCCTTCAGTTTATCTTTAATTGGACTTCAGCACTACTTCCGCACAATTAAAGTGCATTAAGCACAAAATTAGTTTTGTGCTTAATTTAAGTATACCAGTTTAGTATTCAAAAAGTACAATTGCGGGGTATTTTTATTAAGTACATAAATATGTAAATGTATTTGTAGTATACTTAGCCTGAAATAAATGTATTTCAAATTAATTTTAGTCTATTTATTTTTCAAAAGAGTACTGCCTAAAATAATCTCTATATCATTTCATGTAATTGATTATTAGTGATCACAGACCTTTATATTTCGGTATTTTAATTCAGTTGAATCATAACATCTCAGATCTTAGTTAGGTTTCTGCTGTTCGTACAGTATAGTTTAACAATGCTGATGCAAATGATACTTGCTCTTTACAGGGATTTTCCATCTAATGTTCTCTGTGACAATGTCTGTTACGTAATAGAGGACTTCCCTTCTGTCTCTGTGGACAATAGTCAAGAGTGTCTGAAATGTTTTAGCTTGTGTGTGATTGCATTGGAATGAGTGAGTAGGTGGACGGCTACATGTGGCCGGCTGTGATAATAGTATGGTAAAAGAATGAGGCATATTCCTCCACTGATTCTTAGTGTGGCTGAAAACATGCAAGGTATTTATCCCTTTGAAGCATACAAAATGAATCTTTTTACTTCAAAACAATAACACATAATAATTCCAAGTGTTTATATTTCATCAAAACAAGATAATAGTCATACAGTAGGTAAATCAGACATGTTGACTGTACCAGGCAAACACAGAACGTTCCTCTAACGTTAGTGTATGGATTCTCTTAGGTTATTTATTTGAAAACCAATACATACCGTACTTTTATTTAGGCATTATTTTTATAATCAAAATTTGATGTGTGAACCAAACATTGCTGGGAATGTTGTCATATATAAATTGCACAATAACATATAAACAGGACACGGTCTAAAGTAATTGCCTATGATGCTTTGGATGCAACATCACACCCTGAATGGTTAAAAAGACTTTTTGTAGTGCACATAATCATGCTTCAGAGGGTTAAGTATTTAAAATGGGTGTCAAGAGTTCAAGAGAGCCGGTGGTTTGTTGCTTGCGATGCTCCAAACGGAGGGACTACAGTGAGCGTGTGTGTGATTTTGCACAGCTGTCTCTAAAGAGGAAGTGGTAGCGCACCAGAACAAGCAAAGTGCTGAGTTGCCATGGTAACTTGGGATGCAGGGTTCCCTCAATTTCCATTATTCCCAAGTGGATCTGCTTCACAGTGTCCATGGCAACCACTCACAACCAATGGAGTTCCTCTCTCTCTCTCTCTCTTTTCTCACTGTCTCTGTCAAACTCTCTCATCCCGTTATTTTATCTTGATTTGTGGTAAAATGTCATCTCCATGCTTACGTAAAGACGTGACACTTTGACATTATGAGCCACAAATGCACACTTTGAGCATATGCTTCTTACTAGTATGCAGGTAATCTAATATCAGATCTCCCAAAAAACACCCTAAACAGTACATTAGAATGAGTTTGACAGGTGCATGTTGTCTTGTAGGGTTGTGAGGCCGGCGTGTTGAGCAGAACGCACACACACTCACACACATACACACTCTCCCGGAGCATGCCTATCAGTCCACCTGCCGACGGCAAACATGAGGCTCTCGACCAGCCGTGGCAACAACACACCCCTACCAACGGTAATCACGGAGATGACAGCATTCGGGCCTCTCCTGGGACTAAATCTACCTCCGAACCTATGGAGGATCTCCACGGAAATGCAGTTGTCATCCGCATCGGAATCCCTGATCTGCAGCAAACGGTGAGCGCTCCTCATATGCATATGCAGGGTCGCTCTTTTCTTTGAAATGGCTGCACTGCAGCACAGGAGTAGAGAGTGGCAGTGATTGGTACAGACCGAGTTGTTGATTCTGCGTGGGAGTAAGGGGTGTGTGACAGAGGCTTACAGCATGTAGTCTACATGCACGCATGTTTCTGCACAGGGATCCACAGTCACTTGTGCTGAAAGATGCCCCATGCATGTCGATTGCATATATGGTGTCATCCAAAAGTGGACTTGGAGTTTAATTGCCGAATAAATTTGCACTTCTAATTGTTGTTATGTGGAACATGTTTACATAATCCTGTCAAACACAAAACTGCAGACATACCTTTCTCTGCTTACAGTCGTTTCGGCATCCAGCGTAACTCCCTGCTTTCTGTCGGTGTCCGACGGGGGTACTTTGAAGTTGAGTTTTGTATTTTGCACCTCTATTAAAGGGGTCATGAAATTAAAATTCCCCTGATCTTTTGACATATAAGAGGTCATTGTGCTATAAAAACATTCTGTAAGTTTCAGAACTCAAAACTTTCTCATTAGTATAAAAACAGCTTATATTGAAGGCAGGCTGCCAAAACCACACCTTTTGGAACGTTCTACTCTATGATGTAATAGTGTGGATAAGCACCGCCTCCACAGAAGATCATCAACGCCTGCTTCTACATCGCTGCCTGTTTAGCCCCGCCCACAGATTCGCACGTGTAGTGTAAATAACGAGAAGGGCGAAAGCAGGTCTACACAGAAACAAAACGATAAACTTTATTTGATGAACTTTATTTTTAATAGAGTGCCAGACCACGTCAAGAACTTGGTCCTTTGTTCACTTAATTTTACTGTGGATTCGTTTACAAACAAGGCACAATTCGACAGGATTTTCAGAAAGACTGAAACTAAAAGACGATGCTGTGTCGATTACATTGGATTCAATGTCGCACCACACAAGTGTGAGTAACTATTTTTATTACGTGATCACTATTGCGTTGACTGTTATTACAGATCGTTTGATATGAGTATTTATGCTTTTTAACCTAAATCACAGCAGTGTCCATCTGTGAAGGATGTAGGCTGTCAAACATACACATCTGTTAGCCAATCATAGCAGTGGGCATTTACTTCTGAGTCTACAATCCGACACGTCTATTCAAACAGAGTGTTCTAATGAGGGGGATTAAAAACAGGACAGAAAACAGCTTATTACTTCTAAATTATGATGGGTTTTTTTATGTGATCTTGATAACATTATAAGTGGACCTCAGAAAAATACAAAATAAAAAACAGAGGCAGTTCAACCCCTTTAAGGTTCTTATTTTCGCCCTCTGCTTCTCATATTATAGAAACCTGCGAGCAGAAAATATTAAAGGAATAGTTCAAAAAAGTTTTCAAAATGAAAATTTACTTAAAATGTACTCACCCTTAAGCCATCCAAGGTGTAGTTTGTTTGTTCATTGGAACAGATTTGGATAAATGTAGCATTACGTCACTTACTCACCAATGGATCCTCTGCAGTGAATGGGTGCCGTCAGAATGAGAGTCCAAACAGCTGATAAAAGCATCACAGTAATCCACATGACATCCATCAACTAATGTCTTCTGAAGTAAAAAGATGTGTGATTGTAATAAACAAATCCACCATTAAGACATTTTTAACTTCAAACCGTTTCTTCCAGCTAAAATACGAGTCCTCTATCCATAATATTCTCCAGTTAAAAAGCTGTCTCGTTGGAATCATTACAAAAACAGATCAAGCACTGTAAGCCAAAACAGTCCAAAAGAAATATGACATTTAAATAAGTTAAAGTACCTTAATGATGGATTTGTTTCATACAAACAGTCAGCTTTTCTCTTCACAAGACTATTATTGATGGACAGGAGTCGTGAGGATTACTTGTGGATTATCATGATGTTTTCACCCTCAGGCTGTTCAAGATGTAGATGAGTTCATAGAACCAAACTTCTGTACATCTTGGATGGCCTGAGGGTGAGTACATTATTAGTAAATTTGAATTTTTGGGTGAACTATTTCTTTAAATGGCGTTATAATATTTTATTTTATATAATAAATTATTTCTTTAAATGGCGTTATTTTTACAATGCAAATCTCACAAACACCATTTCACTTCACTTACAGTTAATTTAAGTAAGAAGATGCCATGAGTTCAGCACATTCTTATTGACCGATTATGAATAAACGTTCAAGAACAAATAGTGCAGGCCTTGATCTCTTAAAGGGGTCATATGATGTTGCTAAAAAGAACATTATTTGGTGTAATTAAGTGAAGTCTAAAGCCTGGTGCTTTTGGAGGAATTATTTAATGGACAGATAATCATGTTTTTTATAGTTTTGAACTATTTGCTGCAGTAAATATTGTGGCATTTCAAGACAATTGATGACGGAGCAAGATTCAAATTGTGCATGAATAATTAAACTTATACCTGGCCTAGTCAGAGCCACGGCGCAGCAGTTAGCTCATGTAATCCAGGCACTTTAAGCCTTGGTGCTCATATAGGTGATGCAGGTTTGAGTCCAACCTTCTACATATCCTGATAAATATCACCTAATTTCTGTCAATCTGTATAATAAATTATGCATAAATCCCAAAATAAAAGCAACATGACTGTAGGAATATGACGAGTTTGTAATATATGTGTTTTCAGAAATGCCTGCGATTGGACCTTGAGGCTCCAGTGTGGGTTTGTAAGCAGCGAGTTCTGGTCACTCTGACACAAAGCCTGACCGATGTGCTTAACTATGGCCTCTACCTCCCTGCCTTTAACGGGCGCGCCGGAAAGTTCCTTGATGAGGAGAGATTGCTCAGGGACTATCCATTCCCTACGGTCACACCTGTACCGTACCTAGAGGTGCACATCCTTCTGCATCCTACATTGAGTTCTCACTTATTATATAATTAGGTCATGTTGCTATTATTTTCATTTACCGGTTTAATTCATTTGTGTGACTTCAGTTCCGTTACAAGAGGCGTGTTTACACTCAGAGCCATGTAGATGACAAGCAACTGGCCAAACTACATACCAAGGTAACATTTAACATTCATGTTCTCTACGGTTCGTTTGGGGTTGGTACACATATTTTATTTTAAAAGAATACTTTTATTGAGAAAGGACGGATTGAAATGATCAAGAGTGGAAGACATTTAAACATATTTCTTTTTCCAATGAATGCTGTTCTTTTGACCAGCTGTTTCTTAAACACCAAATCAGCATATTAGAATGATTTCTGAAGGATGTCGTGACACTGAAGACTGGAGTACTGTCTGCTGAAAATTCAGCTTTGCATCACAGGAATAAATATCATTCTAAAAATATTAAAATAGAAAATATTTATTTTAAATTGTAATGATGCGTCACATTTACTATTTTTTTTTATTCAAATAAATGCAGCCTTGGATAAGACTTCTTTCAGAAACATAAAAAAAAAATCTTACCAACCCAACAGTAGTATATAATTTTATACACAAAGCTGTTGTTCTAAATGCTGAAACGTTCCAATTAAAAAAAAACTAAAAAACTTTGTTATCTAAAACATGCTGTAAGCTATTTGTTTTGGTCTTGAGAAAATTGCATGTTTCTCTGTGACAGTTTAAATGCCAAATAAGAGTCATGGGAGCAGCCCATACTTTTTTAAGCCAAATGTAAAAAAAAATAGCTAATTAGAAATGCTCTCTGTCTGCGAATCATTTAGTGCATTCGATTTTGCTGACATTGCATTTGCTGACATGTCTTTAAAGGATGGGCTTGGAGAGGGCATGCCGCTCAGGTTAGCAAAATGGCAGAAGTTAGCAAAAGAATTTGAATTGCTAACAGTGCCTTTAAAAGGAACATAACCTACAGTTTGATTGCATTCATTATTCTACGTCCAATTATGCTAGTCAAGGTTTCTTGCAGCAAAATAAAATAGAATTTTAGATTTTTTCACTTTTAGAATTGTACGGACTGTTGTGATACTATATCTTTAAGACTTGTTTAAATATAAGTGAATAACCACTTGGCTAATTTCTTTGTATGTGCTCCATTTGCTCCAAAAACAAGATTTCTGAATAAAAAATAATGGTCTAAGCAACTTTCTGTTGTGAATGTAGTATGTCACTTCTTAGTATTTCACTCATTTATGTTGCTGCCAGGCCAATCTAAAGAAGTTTATGGAGTATGTTCAACAAAGGTGTGTGGACAAAGTCTGCAGGTTCCTGGAGAAAGGGCTGGACCCCAACTTTCATGATGCTGAGAGTGGGGGTGAGTACTTTAGAGTATAAGGTGGTGTTCTGAAACGAGGAGGCAAAGTCCTTAATCAAATGTAAATTCATGTCTCAGTCACATTTTCTTGGTTAAAGGGATAGTTCACCTAAAAATGAAAATTTGATGTTTATCTGCTTACCCCCAGGGCATCCAAGATGTAGGTGACTGTTTCTTCAGTAGAACACAAACGAAGATTTTTAACTAAACCGTTGCAGTCTGTCAGTCTAGTGACGCGTCTTCTTCTTCTTCTTGCTTTACGGCGGATCGCAGACTTATAAGTGCATTACCGCCACCTATCTCTCAAATTACACATTGACACTCTATCTACAATCTCAATTAGGAGTGTCAATGGTAGCAAGCAAGAAGAAGAAGAAGACGCGTCACGCGCCGGCTGTCGAGGTCACGCTCAGGACGCGCTCAGGACAGTTCAGACAGTTCAAACATTGCAGTGCATCAGAGGTAAAAAACGATATAAATACTGTTCAGTTTCTTGCACAGACCGATCGTTTCGTGTCTTTACACATCAATGTATCGTCACGAGCCGCAGGGTTTAATTTGGTTTTGTTTGTCCATGCCATGAAAAGCCATGATTCCCATTCAAAAAAAAGCTGTCTCAAAGCCATGATTCCCATTCACTTCCATTATAAGACTGACAGACTGCAACGGTTTGAGTTACAAATCTTCAATTGTGTTCTACTGAAGAAACAAAGTCACCTACATCTTAGATGCCCTGGGGGTAAGCAGATAAACATCAAATGTTCATTTTTTGGTGAACTATCCCTTTAAATGAACATTACTTAAGACTGTCAGAAAAAAAAAAATAATTTTATATTTTTACAACAATGTAATCAATATTCTGTTTATTATAGCCAAGTATGAATCTCATCAAGTAGTGTTTTAAGCATTTTACAGTTATTTTAAAAAATGAACTTGAGGCAGTAACAATTTAAACAATCTATTTTATTTGTGAACTTATGTTCAGCTATTCTGTTTAATAGTTTACTATTAACTTTTTTTAAATAATTTTTCGGATCATCAGTCATCAAAGCTCGGTAAACAATGGTCACAGAGAGAGATTTACCTAAAATTTCACCAAGCTGATTACTCACTAAAAACTCCCACAGATCATGTTTCTAGGCCATTTCAAGTCTTATTTTGACATGTCAGAGTGGTTATATCTAAGTGTGTGAGTTGTTTACTTACTTTTTTATTAGTCTCCCCATTAATGCCATTATATTGTTCATTCAGACAGATCCCAAACACAAGAGGTGGGATTTATCGCATGAACCAATAACAGTTGAACATAACCAGTCATATTCAATCATATCACTTTTCACGTGACTTTCTCCCATTCATTCTCAATTACCCCCCACTAAACTCACGGCGTGCTTTAGGGGGTCTGTTAAAAATCAGTGTGCTCAGAGGAGGCGAGAGAGATGCGGACTCCTGCTGTAACTTTACCTGCTGGTGTCGCTGTTGGACAGTGTTTGTTTAGAAAAACATGTGATTTATATACTTTTTAATGTTATATTTTGTAATACTGGTGTTGTTTTATTTTTGTACTGCATTTTTTTTCTCATCCAATATTTTGAGGAAGCACTGCCTCCCTTGCCCCTAATATGTATATATATATACAGTATATTTCATGATTCTGAATTCAAACTTTGTATAATAAATCTAATAGGTGCCATTTTGAACAAGACTGGTTGAGAGTCTTGGCAAAGATTATGATTGAATAATAGTATAAATGTTGGTCTGTTCCTCACATAAAGCTATCATATAATTTCAGAAGTCATACAACCTACTTTTATGATACTTTTAGGGTGCTTTTTGGAGCTTAGAGACATATTTCACAATCTACTTTCAATGTGTGCAAAAGAGCAAATTGGCCATTTTGCCAAACATCTCATTTTGGTTTCATAGAGTAAACAAAATAATACGGGGTTGGAACAACATGAATTTTCATTTGGCATGAAAAATAGGTGAACTATTCCTTTAAAGTTTGCCTTGATTAGCATGCTTTAATGAATGTAAATTTAGGACAAAGCTAATCAGCAAGGACATTCGACAAAATGAGCCAATCATTTATTCGCTGAAACGGATTTGACATTTAGCATTTTTAATCATCTCTGCATGTGCGATGTTTCCAGAATCTCCTCTCACTCTCGTGGCCCAGCTGGACACTTGTGCCGATCTGATTAAGGTGTTGAGGAGCGGAGGAGCCCATCTGGACTTCAGAACCAGAGACGGCCTGACGGCGCTGCACAAAGCGGTCCAAACGCACAACCATGTAGCATTGACTGTGAGTTGATGCACTTTCCCTCCCACACGCACAATCCAAAGAAAGACTCATCCTTATACAACTCATCACAAGCTGTTGGGAGTCTGTGCACATATGTCCATCATATTTCGTGTGCTATCTGCAGACATTGTTGGATCTGGGGGCATCTCCAGACTATAAGGACAGTCGTGGGCTCACCCCCCTCTATCACAGTGCCATGGTTGGGGGAGATCCGTACTGCTGCGAGCTGCTGTTGTACGATCACGCCCAGCTGGGCTACAGTGATGAGAACGGCTGGCAGGAGATCCATCAGGTAATGTCTGATGCTCATAACTCTCTCATTAAACGTAAAAGGGAAGAAAATCTCCTGTAGCTTAAAGTTTCATTCTCCAGCGAGACTAAATATATCCTTTTTATTGTTTGCTACACCTGTAGCAGTGGGTGATCGAGGCGCGCATGTGTGTGTTTTTGTACCATAGGCTTGTCGTCATGGAAACGTGCAGCACCTTGAGCACCTGTTATTCTATGGAGCGGAGATGAGCACTCAGAATGCCTCAGGAAACACAGCACTACACCTGTGTGCCCTCTACAACCAGGTACGCACACCCACAAATACATATACAAACATTCTCCATTCTCAACTCCATCAGATGCTTTCTCAGAATATTTGGTATGTTCTTACAATTTTTAAGTAAACACTATGCAGTATGTAGTATGCATTCTTGTGCATTTTTGCAATGCACACTCATGCATAAAATTTGAGGATGACCTGCTACATATGTCAAAATGTGTGAAATGTAACTATAGCGAACTGAGTGGAATACTGTAATTGTACCCAACTCCAGCTTCCTCTGCTGGTGTGACAAATGAACCTGAAGTGATATTAACTGCAGTTTTTTAACATCATCTGTCATCTTTCAAGTACATTAACATGCACAAGTTCAATTTCAGTCAGACTAAAACATACATTTTGTACTTAAAAAAAATTGTAAATGCTTCAGTTTGAACAAATACTGTTGATGTTTGCAACAATTTTGATGTTGTTTGGTTTGTATAGTTCATCCGTCCATTTCCACCAATTTGACTCATTCTATCCACATTTGCATTTAGCCTAAATGTAGACTACTGTGAAACTGGATATGTATTTTCTTGCCCCTGAAATTTTGGTATATGAAGGTTAAAACTAACTATATTTTCTATTGCAAAAATACATTTAATTGAACTTCACTGTTTACAACATATATTTTTTAAATATTTTGGCCACAAAAAAAAACAATTATATATATAATTTTATTAATTTTTTTGCCATATGGAACACACTATTAGATTTTGTTCTTCTTAGTATTTGTTTTATTATAAATTATGTTTTCATCCAAATATATTAAGGATGTGCTGCCTTCATTGCTTCCTCAGGGAACACACCTCTGATGTATTCTGTTTCACATTTTTTTAAATAAAAATATAGTAGTCAGTATACATACTTCGCAGTAACCTATATGCTAGTATTTCACTGCAATTGTATATAGTTATCAAACTCAGCTGGGCATCAAATCACATATAAAACTTACAGGGTGTTATATCTGTAATCTCCTCTCATGTTTTCTCTTGCACTCACCACCTTTTTATTTATTCTCTCTGCCATATCTACAGGAAGGCTGTGCTAGAGTTCTCCTGTTTCGAGGAGCAAATAAAGAAATCAAGAACTACAACAACCAAACAGCATTTCAGGTATGAAACATCTCTCAGATGTTTTGGATCAGCTCTAGTTCCTTTCCTATTCCTTAAATTATGTTGCATCCTTTTTTTTCTCGTAGGTTGCTATCATCGCAGGGAACTTTGACCTGGCAGAAATCATCAAGATTCATAAAACCTCAGATGTTGGTGAGTTGATCAGGATTTAGTTTGAATTGCTTGAAGCATCAGGGCTTGAATCTTGGGTCTATTTACTCGGCACCACAACACCATAATAAGTTTTCGTGGGTTGTCTAGATGAAATCAGTTCACTCTAATTCAAACCCATTATTGGGTATCATTTCAGATAAAACCTTGATTTATTATTTAGTCTAGTGGATGCAGCACAAGTGCTCCTTTCAGAGTAAAAGCAGAAATGACAACATAAGAGTGGTTGATCATACGAAGCAGCGTGAATCTAGTAACTTTATCACAGCCTGTGTCAAAACAATCCATAAATGCATGATTTTTTTTTAACATTTCAGACAGTCAGATCTAGATACTGTTCCTATCAGCACTCTAACTTTTCAATAAGTGATGTATTTGTCTAGTGTATGTGGGCTAATCTCTTTATGATTTGTGTGTGTTTCTCTTTGTAAATCTCAGTCATGCTCTGTGTGATGTAATCTGGGAGTCATCTGTTTGTAATTTTTGTGTAATCTGAGTGTGTGTTTCACGTGCTGATCTTCCTGTGCGGTCTTCATGATGTATTTGATTAACTAACCAGTGCAAATCCTTGCTTCACATGACCACTTTAAACACAAAACTGTGTGTTTAAAGTGGTCATATCATGAGAAATCAAATTTCATTCAGTATACTAAATCTTGCTGTATCTTTCAAAACTGAAAACATCCTTCCCAATCTAAAAAGGCCATTTAGCGAAACAGAACTGCAAAATCTTTCTCATATAAATCAGATACAGTTGCATTCATAAGTTCACATTTTGCCATTGTTCATAAGATTTGTTTTGCAGAATGTATAAAAATAAGGAGAATAAAATAGCATTTTGTTTTTTATTTATTTATAGTAACATTTAAATATATTTCTCAAGACTGCACTGTGTATTGCCTCCTCAAGCATCAGTGACTGTCACCTGTTGTGATAGTTGTGCATGACTCATAGTCACTCAATACCTTATTACATGTTTAAGTTCTCAAGCACAGTTGCTCAGAGCATGCTGGGAAACCAGGAATTTACTGTACCTGAATGGATTTAGTATAGAGCAGGGACAGGGACAAACCGGCGACTCATTCACAACTATCACAAAAGACTATATAAGCAAACATTGATATTTAAGGAGGCAACACACGCTATTAAGAACCAAGGGTTGTTATATAAAAATTTATAATTTTTCTCGTATTTATTTATTCTTATTTTTTATTCTTATTTTTAAGTAGTATTTTGTATTATTTGTTTTAATTTACACAGTGAAGAATATGCAGTGTTTTTATACATTTGATTACGTAATACAATGTATGTAGCATTTCTTATTTATTTGTTCTACTGTAGTTTTTTGTCCTATTGTTTGTAATTATTTTCTTATTCTAATTTAATTGCTGACTTGTCTTCAGTGAGCTTGAGGTTTGTTTTTTTAGACTTTTATTAGACTAGTATTAGTTTTTTGTGATATTGACACCGGTGGCAAGAATGATGAAATTTCTATGCTATCAAAAATTTAGATATCTTAAAGCAAAAATAACTATATTGTGATATATATCGTTATCATGAAATAAAATTACTCGTATCGTGATATAAGGTTTTGATCGTATCGCCCACTCCTTATAATAATAATAATTAGTATTAGTAGAATTTTTATTATCCGTTTTATTTATTTATTATTTCTCATAAAAAATTTGAAATATCTTACTGATTCTGCAAGTGGTTTTTAAACCTATAAACAAATGTATATTAACACAAAACCTGCAAATCAACATCACCTATAAAGAGAATTTACATTTGAAATGTTAAATGTACAGTAGCAAAATGGCACATTTAATTATAAAGGTGGATGAAAACATAAATTACTTTGTTTCATATGTTTTAGGTTTTTGAGGTTTGATATGACCCCTTTAAAGTCTGACTTTATTTATGATATTTACATCCGTAAACCATGAACCATCAAGGACTTGCAGCCTATACATGACCTCCACCTGACCATTTCAATCAAAATTAATTGGACGTATTATAATCTTAAACAGCAGCCATACACATCTTAAGCCGTTCTAACACCGTGGTTCACAGATGGGGTGCTAGTCTTCAGGTTATGAGTGATTCCTCTCTATCTCAGCCTGATACAGGTTAATCTGTTCTGCTAGTCTTTTTCTTCATGATAGATTGGACATATCTATACCAGCCTCCTGGAGAGTGTTCTTGATCCATTCGACAGGCGAAAATGGGTTTTATTCACAACTGATAGGATTCTTCGAGAATCCATTACAGTGGTCTTTCTGGTCTAGCGGGTCATTTAATGTTTCTGCATGATTTTTCGATGATTTAGGCAACTACACCGTAGCTGAATTTGATCCAGGTACGTATTAAAATACAATTTCCTGGAAAAATCGACTTGGGATGGAAGAAAATAGCACTGTTTCTGTGGCGCTTTTAAAAAGTTGCTTAGTTTGAATGACACAGCGGGATATTAAACAACTGGATATTAAAAGGACTGCAATTTCCAAATGGTTCTCGGATGTAAATATATATTTTTAAAGATAAAAGTGCACTTTAATAAATATAATGTGCAGCAGTAAGAGCCAAATTGTGTTACAGCACAAATACATATTTCCTTTTCCATAATTGGTGTGTGTGGTGTGAATCTTTTGTTATGTGCATGTCTGATATCTTCCACAAATTTACATGGTTTTATATTACAAGCATGGAAATCAAATTGACTACAGCAATATAAATATCGCTAGGCTCTGTGTGTTTTTATGTAAAGTATGCATAACTATTTATGTGTCGCCATCTTCCTGTAAAAGTGCCTTTCAGGGAGACCCCTTCTTATTCGTCCCGGCGGCGTGCAGTCTGCGTATCCCCACGTCGCTCTCTGATGCGATCGGCCAGTGATAATGCTCTAGATGAGAGTCTGACAGCTCCCTCTCCGGCCCCCTCACTTCGCAGCCTGCCCCCGCTGGAGCCCGACGACACCACCCCGTCCCAGCGCAGCCCCCAGGCTGCTCACATTCACACGCGCAGCCTCAGGAGACACACCCGCTCAGGAGGACACCTCAGGTGCGGAGCTGTCCTTGATTTATATTAAGCAGAGGTTCCATCAAACCAATGTGTTATTTTCTTTTTTGCTTTTTCTATTTGAACACAAAATTAGATATTTAGCAACATGCCCAGACTGCTCTTTTCCATAAAATTAGATGTCATATTTATTTAATTGTTGCTTTATTTTCAGTTTTTTAAATTTCAATTATTTACATTTAATTCATTTATTTACACTTCACTTCATCCAAGGAGTCATCCTTGATTTGTATTTTTTTTCACAAAATTACATACATTTAGCAACATGCCCTGACTGCTCTTTTTGGGTTTTTTTTTTTCCCATTTAATTTTAATTTCATTTTTGATGTAATTATTTATCATTTTAATTTATATTTAATTTGACTTATTTCTGAAAAAATCCAAAAAAGTTTTTCCCCCATTCAACGAAAACGCATGGTGATTGAAGTTCAGTTTAAATAAATAATAATAATTAATAAAGCATTGATTACCTGACAAAAAAAAGACAATAGCCACCTCAGAGTTGGTTGTTTATTTACATTTAATTCATTTATTTACACTTCACTTCATGAAAAAGTTTTTTTCCCCATTTAATTTTAATTTCATTTTTGATGTAATTATTTATCATTTTAATTTATATTTAATTTGACTTATTTCTGAAAAAATCCAAAAAAGTTTTTCCCCCATTCAACGAAAACGCATGGTGATTGAAGTTCAGTTTAAATAAATAATAATAATTAATAAAGCATTGATTACCTGACAAAAAAAGACAATATCCACCTCAGAGTTGGTTGTTAATCATTTCTGCACACGTGTTTGCACACCGCAGCCCTGGCAGTCCTGTACAGAGAGAGCCGAGTCCTCCAGCCATGTCTCGAGGGCCCAAGCGACGGCTGTACAGTGCGGTGCCCGGCCGAACCTTCATCGCTGTCAGCTCCCACACTCCACAGGGCGAGGGTGAGATCACACTCAACCGAGGAGAGAGGGTCAAAGGTCAGTCAGCCAGCCTCTCTGTGTGAGATGCAGCAAAAAGATCACGTTATTTTTATGCTGGCGTTTGCTACAATCTGTGACATTCTGAATATTTATTCAACTATGGGCTACTATGTCTACTCACAGTGTTCAGTAGTGAATATACATGCATTACAGGAGAATTGAACCATCATGAACAAATTAGGAATAAAATTGCAGACTGTCTTATATATATTAATGCATAACTATTTTATATATATACAGTGGGTACGGAAAGTATTCAGACCCCCTTAAATTTAGTAAAACAATAATATTTACACTTGAAGGCATTTGAAAAAGTAACAAATGAGATGAAGACTTGGTAAAAAGTGCCTACCAAGACAGATTTAACATAATATTCAAGTAAATAAATAAATAAATAATAAAAAAAAAAGTTTTAATATCTGGGAAAATAAATGCCTGCAGTTGAATAAACATCCATAAATGAGTTAAATATCCGAAATACAGCATATAACAGTTTATACGTGTCTCCACTAGTGCTAAGCATAGGTGAAGGTGGATTCTGGGAAGGCTCAGTTAAAGGACGAACTGGCTGGTTTCCTGCCCACTGTGTAGAGGAAGTCCAGATGAGACAATATGACCCACGACTTGGTCAGTGTGCACATACACACACCTGCATTCAGAGCATTTAACAGCATTATTTTTAAGTATTCTGCAGTTTAATGTTCAGATCTTATTGTTATTGATATGCCCACTCATCTGTTTCTCAGAGACAAGAGAGGATCGCACCAAGAGACTTTTCAGGCACTACACTGTTGGCTCCTACGACAACTATACCTCTTACAGGTATATATTCAACCATATAAATAAATATATATATATATATATATATGTAAATATCATCTGAGTGTTCCATGCATTACTGTGCACAGTATACTGCAGAAATAATATGAGTAGAATGGTATTGTGCTTTTCCAACCATTGCCTTTCTCTCTCCTTCATCCTGAATAAAATAAAATATGGTGCCAGTGTAGGGGATTATGGGTATGGGAGGGGGAATCTATGAAGACAGTGAGTTCTGGCAGTGCAGCACATCTGACTATTGACTTCTATAAATTCACAGTGATTATGTTATAGAAGAAAAAAGTGCAACGTTGCAGAAGAGAGACAGCGAAGGATTCGGCTTTGTGCTTCGGGGAGCTAAAGGTCTGAAACACACTCACATGCATGTATGTTTGCACGAATAACATTCACATACAAATGCAGTAATTAACTGCTCTTTCTTGTCAGCTGAGACGCCCATAGAAGAGTTCACACCTACTCCTGCTTTTCCTGCCCTGCAATACCTGGAGTCTGTGGACCTGGAAGGGGTGGCATGGAGGGCAGGGTTAAGGACTGGAGATTTCCTCATAGAGGTTAAAAAACCTTTTGATTTATACACACACACACACACAACTTTTTCTTTGCTAAAGCAGTGATTTTCAAACCATATATTCAAAAACTGGCCTAAATTAATCATTGTAATTAACAAAAAGAAAAAAGAAAACATTTAATTATTTGACTATTATCTGAGAAGTCTCATACGTCACCAGAGAAGTCTGCCGTTTGATTAAAAATGACAAGCTCAATTAAAAAAAAAAAATCATCATTCACAATAAGATCAATAGCATGCATTTAGAAAACAGATTGGGTGAATTTTAATTTCATGCTGACGTTTTTAGACTAAAGAATGTCATCATGCTTCTGCTGGATTTCTACCGGCTATGTGTTACATCTTTCTCTAATTCTCCGCACATTTGTCAGGTAAATGGGGTGAGCGTAGTAAAGGTGGGACATAGGCAGGTGGTATCACTGATTCGGCAAGGTGGAAGTCGGCTAGTAATGAAGGTGGTGTCTGTCACACGCAAACCTGACACTGGAGACGTCGTCCGCAAGAAAGGTTCTTGTCCTCTCTTCATTAATGCATGCACACCATGCATTTTTCTTTTTGTTTGACTGGACATCAAGAATTAGAGAATCCTGCAAAATCTAAATATCGCATTTCTTGTTCTTTCTGACAATTAATTAGCCCCACCACCTCCCAAGAGAGACCCAAGCACCAGCCTGACCCTGCGCTCAAAAAGCATGACTGCAGAACTGGAGGAGCTGGGTAAGACAGATGCTCATACAAACACGGATGCACACACCTCCTTGTGTTATGCTAGGTCTCAGATAAGTTAAGTTAAAACAGATGTTATCATTATCTTTGAGGGCATAGGCACATGTTGGATCCTTTTTTCCAGGAACACTAATTGAGAAATACGTGCAAATTAATGTCTTTCCGTGAGAAAAATACAGCAGTGAAAGGAGTTTGAATGATTGTGCAGTGATAGCTTTGCTCATTCATTGCTAATGAATATTGACCATCTAATACGCAATCTATGAGCTAAACCAGGAACTATAGATTTGTCCTTCTTGTCCACAAGCGTCAAGGAGAAGGAGGGGAGGTAAGATATGAAACCAGTCTCACGTTGATGATGTCCTTTACTGGTTCTATATGCTGATTAGCATGTGATGTCATGGATGGATTTATCTAACCTGTTTTTTTAGCTTGTGTGTTGTTGCCTGTGACTGCGAAAAATTGTAAAGTCAAAGTATGTGTATGTGTTTGTTTGTTTTTTGTGGATTGTAGACCGCTATTATGTATGTGTTTTGTGATGTATTTGTGACTGTATATTTGTTTTTGCGTTCCTTGAGACTATGTATATTATACACTTGGGATCTGTGTACTTGTATTTTTTGGTGCACCTGGTGACTGTGTTTGGTCTTTTTTGATTTGATCAGAGGAAGGACTGGAATATTGGTCAGGAGTGTGTATTAAGTGTTTCTGTATGTGTGTGCATCTGTGTGTATCCCTCACAGAGAAGTTGGATGAGATGTTGAGTTCGCCCAAAGAACCGGTTGTAGTGATGAGGCCACGTCCTGCGGATTCAGACTCCAGAGCAGCCACTGTGAAACAGAGACCAACAAGTCGCCGCATCACACAGGCTGAGATCAATGTTAGTCTGATACACATAAACATACACCATTTTAAAAAATGGTGTACTTTTAAGTGTTTTTAATATATTATAATAATATAAAAGTTATCATTATGTTTTCATTAAAACTAAATACAAGAGCACTTGTTATATATGGCAATATGTAGTTTCTGACATACTATGCATTGTATGCAACAGATGGTGCATATATCACTACTATAGTACAGTAGCCAAATTGTGTCAGTAAAGATTTGGCTGCTGATCAGTTTTTGTTTATAATGCATATTGTCTTTAGGTTAAAAAAAAATGATTCTGTTTATTTCTTTGATAGCTGATTAATCAGAATCTGTGATTTGTTTGTTGTTCTGACAGTAACTGAATTCTGGCCAGTATTTGATCACGTATTGTTTTTGTTTGTGTGTAGTCTCTGTTAGAGAGGCAGGGTTTGCAAATAAGTTCCCTGGCTGTGGACAAAAGTCACATGCAGCTGCCTCGGGGAATGTCAAGAACCAAGTCATTTGGTAATGTGTCATTGGCACATACACAAATACAAACATTCTCACAAATTCTGTCTTTTCATAAACATAAACCAATGATATAAAAAGGGCTATTAAAACACAATGATCACCAGAGTTCTAATCTTTGTACACCCACAGTCTCACCGAGAACTGTTTTACAGGTGCTCCTGAAGATGAAAGAATCTCAGCCCTGATTGGAGAGCATCGCTTTCCGAGAAGCTCCTCGATGACTGACAGCTTTAGACAAGATAGTATTCCACCCCCTCCACAGACAGCTCCTCCACCACCTCCAACTCCCTACTTCCTAGATTCAGGGCCCCCTCCGTCCTTTCTTCCACCTCCGCCCCCTTCTCGCGCTGCCAACCAGAGCCGTTCAAGCTTCCGCCCGGGGGCGGAGCCCAAACTCCATGGCCCAGTCACGACAGACCGCCAGCGAAAAACACGCTCCATGATCATTCTTCAGGACACCACCCATTTGCCAGTGGAGCCTGCCCTTATTGCAAGACCACAAACGCCTACCTCTGGAGCGGTTCCACCTGAACGTGGTCGTAGGCGTGGACCACCTGTGGAGAATCCGTATGCTAACGTAGGTCGTCTAAGTGCAGTCTATACTCCAACCAAGCCGCAGCGTAGAAAGAGCCCACTAGTCAAACAAGGACCAGTTGAGGAGGGAGCCGTTACTCAGACTAGTAGAGACCCCTCTCCTTTGGGAGGGTTACGAATTCCCCACAGTAGCCGAGCAGAGCAGTTCCAACAGCAGGTTCTCTCTGAGCGAGCTAGAATTACGCCTCCAGGGGCCCGACGCAGACCCAGCGTTTTCCTATCTGTAGAAGGGGGCGCGACTGAGCCGCAAACAACCCCGTTACTTTCTCAGTCCCACTCAGTGGATGAGTTGGCCGAGTTGCCTCCACCTGCACCAATGCTTTCCCCTGGCCCACCACCAGGGGGAACCACTTTTATACACCCTCTAACAGGTCGACCACTGGATCCTTCCTCACCTCTAGCACTTGCACTGGCTGCACGAGAACGTGCCCTTAGTGGCCGGAATACTCCCACTCCTACGCCTTCGCCCACACCTTCGCCCACTCAAGGTCGAGCAGTTGAAAGGCCAGAGACAGAAGGAGGAGCAACACCACCTGCTCCTCTTGAGGCTCCTCCATCTAATTCCTGGAGAGATGAACCGGTCAGCATCACAGAAACGGCAAGCCAAGTGACTAGCGGTAGCCCTGGGTCTGGACGAAGCCTGGAAGAGGTACTTGTCCCACCCAGCGTGCAAGGTGTCCAACCTGCGCTGATGGATACAGAACATACCCCACCGGCAGTCCCACCCACTCTACCTTCCCCTGCCCCTACCCTCTCAAATCTGACTGCTCGAAGTCTGACTATGAGCTCAGAGGAGGACGCGGAGCCTTACACAGTGACACTTCCCCCTGCGTTGCTCTCGTCTAGTGATGAGGAAACCAGAGAGGAGCTTCGGAAGATAGGCCTCGTGCCGCCCCCTCAACCCTTCTCTAATGGCCTTCTAATTAAAGAAACACCCAAAGCCACTCTAAGCATTTCACCTAGCGGATCACGGCCATCCATTGCAAAGACCTCCTCTGGAAAAGCAAGCGATTCTACGGCAGACTCTGGGGTTGAAGACCCACATATGGAGACCACCAGTACTGTTTCCACAGTCTCCAGCATGTCCACTTTGTCTTCAGAGAGCACAGACTCTGCTCATGCTAGCAAACCACGTTCTGGGGTGGGGCGTGGTCGCCCCGCCCATCTCAGGGACCCACTGCTTAAACAGTCATCAGACAGTGAGCTGCTTCCACACCCACCCAGCACAGGCCCCAGCCGTCCACGCTACCTATTCCAAAGACGTTCCAAACTCTGGGGGGAGGAGCCCCGGGGCCAGATGGGTGGGTCTGATGAAAGTCGGCCTGCTGCTATGGGGGCAGAGTTGCTAAGCAAAGACACTCATTCTCTGGGGGAGGAGCCACCGATGGGAGCACCTCTTGACCCTGGCAGGAGATCACCTGTGGGAGGCGCCAGGTAGGAAATACCTGTTAAAAACTGCACCAACTTAACAACAGCAGCACATTTTGCACACCTGCATGAATCACAGCACAACTTTCAATATCATTTAGCAATACACCCACTTGACTTTTGACACCCTTAGCCACACACCTGGTTAAAACTGCCTATCCATAACACACGTGTGTGTGTGTCTGTATGTCCTTGCAGATGTGAGGAGAATGGAGAAGAGAGTAAATCGTAGGTTTTTAGCTCTGTGGGTAAAAACAACTCCTTGTCTAACTAACTTTCACTAAACCCTTTACTGCAGCCGTTATTCAAGCTGCAAATGCTACTGTGGGCTTGTATTAAAGGCTTATGGTAGTTCATTATGCAGTAACTGAGGCATTTCAGCTTCTGTCTGTCTTTGCGCAACGAAACTGGAATTTTCAGTGTACCGCTGAGGGACAATCAAATTGCTTTTTCATAAAAAGTAAATGAAACAAATGTTGAATCTACATTTAGTTTGTATTGCTGCATTGATTGTGGTAAGTTTATTGCAGCAAATTTCGGATGTTTACAAAATGAATACTGATTGCATGCTGTGGTGGAAATACTGTGAAATGCTAATGCACCATTTTTATACCCATTCTGAGGACTCCAGTTTTATATTAACTGCTCTAACTAATTTTATTGCATTAAGTTTTCTGCATGCTCTGCACTATTTAAACCCCAATGCTTACAGCATTGGATCCACTTTCCTTTTCTCTCACATTAGCATCCCAGTAGTTTCCTAAAAGTACTGTAGTTAAAACTCTACCTTTGTTTTCTTTTTTGCTTCCGCTACATCTTCCTCTTTCATATTTTTCCTTTAATTGTCTTTTATGTTTTCACTCTCTCTCTTAGACTCTTTAGTAGTTTAGGGGAGCTTCACACCATCTCTCAGCGGAGTTACGGCACCACCTTCACAATCCGTCCTGGCATTCGATACCCAGTGACCCGTAGGACTCCAAGCCCTGGAGCCACACCAGAACGAAGTGAACCGCTGGGGCCTGTCCGTACATTCGGCCCTCATCACCATCATCACACAATCCTCAAGTCTTCTAGTCTAAGTTTGCCCCAGGAGCCCAAGGAGGTGCGTTTCGTCATGAGGAGCGCCAGCGCTCGAGCCCGCAGCCGTTCTCCATCCCCCTCTCCATGCGCCTCCCCCTGTCCTTCACCGGTACTGGGAGCCCCTCTCCTGGCCCTGCGGCCATTCAGACAGCGCCCCCTAGCACTGTGGAGTAAGTATGATGTGGGAGAGTGGCTAGAGAGTGTGGGACTAGGAGAACATCGTGCCCGTTTTTTGGAGCACGAGATTGAAGGCGCCCACCTTCCTGCACTGACCAAGGACGATCTGGCAGAATTAGGGGTGACGCGGGTGGGACACCGAATGAACATTGAACGTGCACTGAAGCAGCTGCTGGAGAGTTGAGGAGAGCCAAAATGCAGGATATAGTCCCATCACAAAATAAATTTTTACTATTAAAATTTCAAGTTATTCCGAAGTCTAACACCATAGTTTCCAACCCACATTTTTTTTAGCATTGCTCAGCCCTTATATAATATAGATTTTACCCAAGCACCAACGATTTAACTCCCACAAAACCCACCATGTTTCTTCACTAGTTTGCCACCTACTAAGAGTAAAAATAACATGCTGTACAGGAGTGTGGACCTACTGCGCAATATCTACTATTTACAGCTACAGGTCTAAGAAAATCAAACTGGCCATGTTTTTAACTGGGTCTTCTGCACAATAACAAATGATATAGCCAGCAAGCAGCCATTTCCTTCACGTGCCATGTTTTACAATCAAATGATGATGAAGGTGTGGCAAACATACAGACTGCTCTCACATTATCAGAGGAAGTCTGAGAATATCTTCACCATCTGGATTTGTGTGCATTTCCTGCTTCCAGGAGAGAGACTTCTGAATTTTAGAAAGCAGTGTCAACTTGAGTGCAAAGGGAAAGGAAAGAGCAGAAACCTCTCCTGTAAACAATGCCAATGCTTCCAAGTGCCCGGAATTTACAGTATGTTCACCGACCATCTTGCAACTCAATAGTAGACAGCCATGTTAATGGTGATTATAAGATGCGTTGCAGTAACTGGACTTGGCATGTGAATGCAACATGTCCAAGTAAGAAAGGATCTGACAATCTGCCCTAAACCAGGAGAATAAAACTTCTCCCAATACAATACAAGTGTGGCCTTGAGGTAATACTGCCGCCATCTAAAATTTGTTAAAGATAGATATTTTCAGTCACTACATTCAATTTTATATGTATATGATATATATGGAGTTATATATTCAAAAAAGAAGAATGTATGAGAATAAGGTGAGATATACTTGTCTTATGCCCTGTGAGATTGTGTCATATTTGGTCTTACTTTATATTTGTTATTTTATTTGTCAACTATCAACCAATACCCTAACATGAACGTAGTTACTCTTTTTTCCCCATGGTATAACTTGTGATTTGTGAGTTATAAACACATAATCTTTGGACTAGTTCATGGTCCGTTATTTAAGAATTTCATAATTACGGACGGACCTTTTTTGTCTATTATGAATAAATCATCATTAAGACTGTATGTAGAATAACTGTTTCGTTTAACCAGAGGATTTGAAATGCTATGGGTTGTAGGAATTTATTTGTTACCTTTTGTAAATGATAACTCCGCATCAGTCGATCATTTCATGCTGATCAGTTTGTGAATTCAAGACGTAACAATGTTTCTTTGCCATGATTTGGTTATGTATTGTGCAATTACTCATTTGGGATTTAATTCCCATCAAGTCTTTCATTTTAGAACAATATGAGCAAAATATGCTACCTAAGGGCTTTTAACATAAATTAAATTGTTATTAAACATGTTTTAATGCAGACTGCTAAACTGGTGAATTTGTCTGATCCCCAGTTATAGGCAAGTCTACAACTTAAAGTAATAACGTGACACATTGGCAAAAACAAAGCTAGTGTTTATGGGCCTTAAAAAGCAGTGTGTCCCTGACCATAATGACCTGGGAACATTTTCTGTTCCCAGTAAAAGTGTGAAATTTTCTTCTAGTACAACCAAATTACTAAAAGTAATCTGAGCATATCTACTGTGAATATAGTTATTTTTCTCATTTCTCATTTTAAGATCCCCAAGATTGTCATATAATCAAGCAAATGTTGAGATTATATTGTGTCAAAAAATTATCTGGTAACTAGCTTGACTGGTTTGTTGTGTTTGGTAAACTGGAACAGTAGGTGTTGCTGTGGTTTACACATTTAACTAGCAGTTGAACTCTGCCAACTGAGGAGAAAAATCCTCACACTTGCCACTCCTCCGGTTGGTCAATTTGCACAAAGATGTGGGTGCTACTGTTTATAAGCCATCTGCATAAAATATTACTGTACTTCCCTCATCTGTCCCTGTCCTTCTCCCTCTCTTCCGATCCGCACTCATTTACACTCTCAAACACAATTATGTAGTTAATTACTGGTGTACGAGAAGAGTGTGGCAGCCATGTTCTTTTAGTTTACCACTTTTAGGAGCCCTTTCTTCTGTTGTTGACTTTTTGTTTTGTATTCTTTGTTGGATGAAGTGATTTGAGGATCAAGCTTTTGGACATGTTTGCTTTAAAATGAGAAAATGTACACAAAAATATAATTTGACATCTGTTATTAAAGATCATCTCTCAGGCTGTGGGGATTAATCAAAGAATACATCATCTTTCTGTGGAGAAAAAGAAGGGGGTTGGGTTTATTACTCTATATACATTTTAAGATTTGTGTGTGTGTGCCTGTGAACAAAAATGAACGTATAAAAGTCGAGAATTTGGTTGTTAAAAGGACAGAGGTCCAATTTCTACAAATTAATTAAACACTTGCTTTCTAAAGTACCAACCAAGAGATAAAAGAAAATGGCAGATTCTAATAAAATGCCCACTGAGACAGCCAAGGTTAAAACATTAGCAATGTATAAATAATTGAAAAACCAAAGTAAATATAAATTTTTTTTAGAACTACATGGAAAAATGTCAAGTAGTCTATTAATATTCAGTGATAATTCAGGTTGCATGTCTTAACTGATTAAATGCTTTATTAGCTACAGAGATTATCTTTCATGATCTACATAAAACATACGTGTTTTCCAATGATAGACGTTATGGGAGATGTCAACACTAACTTGAAATCTTTTCAAAATTTCAAAATGTATTGTGGGCTATTTACTCACAAGTTACATATTGTTGAACCTGGCAATTATTATAAAACATGTTTCTCATGAGAGCACATCAACATTTTAAGCTTAAAACATTACATCATAACATATAGTTGATGGTATGTTTTTATGATGTTCACTTGTCTAAAAACACATGATCCAGATTTACAATTATGATATTGAAATTTATGTTTAGAGGACAAACGATAATATAATGGCGTTGTTTTCATTCATAGAAGTTTTCAAGAAGTGTTAAAAATCATTTGTATTACGTAAGATATATGTAATTATCAAACAAAAGGACTACTGGAATTCGTTGGCAGTCGATGCTGTAATTTCATGTTATAGCCTCGGGTTTCAACAGATGTACTGTCTGCCAGTGGCGGTTTATTGACAGTACATTCACGTTCATAACAGAGTCAGATTGAGAGGAGGCTGGTTAATGTGTCACTGGCATATGCTCTGAAAGAGTGCAGTGATTCGGACGGTCCACCGCTATTTACTCTGCAGTGTAAGACAAGGTAAGTGTTTGCTTTTACATTTGTTCATGTTTATCTGTGCAACCAGTCAGATGTTGGGTTTGAATATCAAGTAGACTTAAATGCTAATTTTAGACAAAGAGAATAACATTTGTTAGGCCTACATTTTTTCGGTTATCTCTGTGTAAACAGAATTTAAAACAAAATCGTGAATGTTAGAAGAAACACTGCTGTCTAACGGGAGTTTTGGTGATGCCCATCACTTTCACTTTCAGTACTGAATTAGCTTTTTTCTTCTTTTTTTGGGGCAATGTTCTGTTTGCAGTGATTGTAGATCATTTATTTCTTACAACTGAAGTGGACGGTGATTGGCCGAGAGGCCAACACCTCTAATCTCACATACATTTATTTCTGTAAATACAGGTTATAGTAGCCTATTTCCATTAATATATCTATTGTTTTATCATTTAAAAACCTCACTAGCATCCTTATGAAATGCTTTTAATAGTGTTTTTGCGCTTCTTTCTCCACAATAAATGCTAGGCCTACTTAGTTTGTTAAAATAAACAGTCTAAACTGTTCAGCTGCAGATGTCTCTTGCATACTACTAACAATTATAGCCTGTGAATTATTACATTCATCAATGTAAGCTACAGTGAAAGGTTCAATGGCTATTTAATAGGTAAAACTTTGCAATAAGGTTATATTTAACATTAACACATTGTAGAAAAAAAAAGATTAAGTGTACATTTTACAATAACATATTTCAGTCTTTCTACTTCAAAATGTCATGTTTTATTGAATGTGTTATTTGCAGATTCTTTGTAATTATTTGTGAAATTTACTAGGCTTTTCTGAGTGAAAATGGTTTCTACACCAATATTTTTTCAGTTAACTAACAATGAACAACACTTGTAAAACATTTATTATTCTTAATGTTTCAATATGTACTAATACATTATTAAAATAAAAAATAGTATCTGTTAATGAACCTGAACTAACACTGACAATGAACAGTTGTAGTTGCATTTTTATTAACTAACGTTAACGTTACTGTAAATGTATTGCTCATTGTTCATTAATGTTCGTTAATAGATTAACTGCCATTAAGTAATTAGACCTTATTGTAAAGTTTTACCAATTATTAAACTATAAAATATTACAATAAAAATTAAAGTTTAACAGGTAACAAAAAAAGTACAAAATTAGGTCTGTATGCTATGTAAATGGATAACTTCAATAAACGGCAAGATTTTTTTTGAGCTGGACAGATGTCATCATGTAATTAAATCAACTTTAGCACAATCGGGGAAAAATCTAACCCTTGCCGTAACATTTCCTCTGGACAAAGTTCCTGTTTTATGCCTCACACAGCTGTTGACTGAAGACAACATTATGCTAATTTAAATGGATAACTTCAATAAACGGCAAGATTTTTTTTGAGCTGGACAGATGTCATCATGTAATTAAATCAACTTTAGCACAATCGGGGAAAAATCTAACCCTTGCCGTAACATTTCCTCTGGACAAAGTTCCTGTTTTATGCCTCACACAGCTGTTGACTGAAGACAACACATAATCCGATGTAAAGATGTCATCTAAAGACAACACTATTAGTTTCCCTGAGCTTATAAAGCTGAAACGAGACGGTGGCCAACTCAGCAGAGTAGAAATAAGCACTTTTGTACAAGGAGTCACATCAGGAGCCATCCAGAAGAGTCAAATAGGTAAGAGCATAATCACATAAACTCAGTTTACAGTTTAGACACAAGCTAAGAAAATGTTTGGGTGGAATTTTTTAAAAATAATTGTGCTGCACCTGCACAGGTGCTATGCTAATGGCCATATGGCAGAAGGGCATGACTGATGAAGAAACCCTGGCAATGACAAGAGAGATGATGAACTCTGGAGAGACGTTTAAATGGCCGAAGGAATGGCTTGTGGTAGACAAACACTCAACCGGTGGAGTCGGAGACAAAGTCAGCCTTCCACTTGCTCCTGCTCTGGCTGCATGTGGCTGTAAGGTATAGGAAATGCCCTGTACTATTTTAAACTGTAGAACTCAGAAGTCGAAATGTTAAGATTCTGAAATTTTTATGATGTAAAATGAATTAGAATTTTGGCGATTCTGCACTATTTCTTGGGCACAATTACATTTTCCACTGCCAACCACTCTGAATTTATTTTAAAATGAACGCAGCTGAGGTACTTTAGACATGTAGGGTTTTTTCTAGGTGCCCATGATAAGTGGAAGAGGACTGGCACATACAGGTGGCACCCTGGACAAGCTGGAGTCTATACCTGGGTTTAAAGTCAACCAGTCAGTTGAACAGGTAATGTGGGATTTTTTTAAACTTCAAATGATGCTCTAACTCAGGGCTGTCCAAACTCGGTCCTGGAGGGCCGGTGTCCTGCAGAGTTTAGCTCCAACTTGCCTCCACACCACTGACTGGAAGTCTCTGTTTAATTAGGGTTGGAGCTAAACTCTGCAGGACACCGGCCCTCCAGGACCGAGTTTGGACAGCCCTGCTCTAACTAGTTTGACTAGTCATTTTATTTAATTAAGTATTATCAGTTATTTATTATTATTATAAACTGAATTGAATTTAAGTTACAGTTAATGTGAGCTTATCCTGATTTTATTCCCCATTCTAACAGTTCTAGCAAAAAACAGTGAAACTCTTTGCAACACAATTTTAAAAGCCATTAGTGGTCATTAGTGGGAAATTTGTATATTTCTTAAACATCTCATGATGAATTGGTTTAGTTCCTTATTTTTATTTGAAAGTATAAAGTGCTGGTTTACAGGTTGCATAAATTTATAAAAAACGTGATGAGCAGAAGGATGTCAAGAACATAACATTTTATCAATAGCTATAAAAATATTTTAGATTTGACAGCAGCACAGAATCATCTGTTCAAGAGAACACTCATTTAAATGAGGAACTGACTAATGCATACTGACATCATAAAATCCTGCTAACCATATCTTCCATGGTCTGTTTTAGCATTTATAATCAATGTTGTTATTGAATATGAGCGTCATCAAATCAATTTTTACCGCTGACTGTAATCCTTATATAATGAAATCTATGTAAATGAATGTAGCCCATGTACTGATTCATCACAGCATGCCGTTTCTCCCAAACTAATGATTTAGTATACACAATATTTCATAACACACTTCTTACTGGGCAAAGTTAGAAGTCAGAACTCAGTAAAAGGTTATTACCATTGTACTATTACTACAGTAGCCTAATTTTGTAGTATATTACGCAAAATTTATATATTCATAAAATATCCAGATGCAGAGTGACATAAACCAGATATTTTTTATTAACATTTATGAACACAATTTATTAATTATTATTTAAAAAATAATTTTCATGACTCATTATGTGATTGAACTGCCAAATATTACTACATTAAAATATATTATGCATTTTTTATATTATATGTTTCTAGGTGAAGCAGATCCTAGAGGATGTGGGCTGTTGCATTGTGGGACAGACAGAGAGGCTAGTTCCAGCAGATCGTGTTCTCTACGCCATCAGAGACGCCACATCAACTGTTGATAGTCTTCCTCTTATCATCAGTAAGATTAACCTGAAAAACTTCTCATTGCAGTGTTAAGCCCACTTCTTATGATGATTGTTGTCCATGTTCTGCACAGGCTCCATCATCTCTAAGAAAGGAGCTGAAGGTCTGAGTGCTCTTGTGTTAGATGTGAAGTTTGGCAGAGCTGCTCTGTATAAAGATTTAAATAGCGCTCGGCGTCTTGCTCAGTCACTGGTAAGAGAGCTTTTAGCGTTTACACTATTATCACTACATTATCATCTATTATAATCATGCAACATATATTTTTTTTATTAGAAATTGCATCCAAAGTTCACTTGATTCGAAATATGCTGTTTATGTGTTCATCACGGTTACACAAAGGTCAGAACTGAAGAATTCATGAGTGTGAATTTAAACTGAACATAGGAATTTGAATAACAAATTGAATTGCAATTAAAATAATTTAAACACAGGTAATAGATTCTGGGAAATTAAGCTTATTTAAAGTTAATTTATCAATTACATTAAAATATATACACAAAATTCAATTTCTATATTTGGCATTGCAAATATATCTCCAGTATCCTTCTGTATAGTTCTTTCTGTCCATAGGGCCTATAAATCTTCTAATGACTTCAAGAGTTACACTTTTTTCTAAACTTTAAAGCAACGCTATAAACTATTTGCAAAAAAAAAAAAAAAAAAAATTTTCCCTTTGTGTAAATAGAATCCATTGCAATACCTAATTTGATGATGAGAAGTTTAAAACTTTGTGGAAAATCTTTTCATAACGGACAGATTTTATTCAGTTTTTATCAGCTTTAATGCACTTATCAAAATAACAAAAGCAGTCAAATGTCAAAAGTTGTAATGACAAAAATAAGTATTTAAAATCTATTGTTTAACTTAAAAGCTGCAAAGGAGTGGAAAAAGTAAAAAACAAAATTGCCAGTGTCTTCAGAATCATTCATACATGTGAAAATCGGCTGAGAATTGAAGTAGTTGTTCAAATTGTTGTTATTTGTGGTATTTTGTTGCATATATTTTGCATTTGTGGTGATTAAGGGATAATACAAGACTTCTCAATCTTACAAATGGTTGTCAAAAGCAAAAATGCTATTAAATGCACATGTTTTGTAAGAAAGTGACATTCTAGAACAAAATGGGTACTATTTTTGGAATCAGAATTAATAAGAAACAAGTATTTAATTTAGCAAATAGGGAAGTGGCAGTGTTATAATTCTGCATTCTGTTTGCATCCTTAAATCAAATTCTAACCCAATTCAGGATTTGAATTGGCATGTAAAAGTGATTCTCAATTTAATGGTTATACAATACTGGTGTCCATTTGCCAATAGGTCACTGCAGGCAACAAGTTGGGTGTGAAGACAGGGGCAGTGCTCAGCCGAATGGACGCTCCCATTGGCCAGAGTGTGGGAAATGCGGTTGAGGTGTGTGAAGCACTTGAGTGTCTTAAAGGACGAGGGTCAGATGATCTCAAGGAACTGGTCACAAATTTAGGTAAGGAGAAGGACCCACTTAAACATACTACTGTAAGATGCCACAACAGAACTTAATTGTGATGTCCTTCAAGACAAACTGGCCACAAATGTCTGCAGTAAGCAAGCATCAAAGTTTTCATTGTGTTTAGGTGGGTATCTACTGTGGATGTGTGGCCACTCCGGTACTCTAGAGAGTGGGAAAACTGAAATCGCTGTGAAACTGGAGAATGGAGAAGCCCTGAAAAAGTTTGAGGCGATGCTGGTGGCTCAGGGTGTGTCTGCAGATGATGCACATTCCCTGTGCTCGAACGAGACCGACTACTTTGAGCACATGAAGCGTGCAGCGCATCAGACAGAGCTCGAGGTGCTAGATGATGGTAATTATGTTCCATGTTCTCATTTGAAAATCAAATATGTTAATTATTTTACATAACACTTTCAGCACAGGCATGATTATAAACAGATCGCACAGAGCGCGCTATTAATATTCACTGTTATTCATCTACATGCAATCATCACGTCCATTATCTCAGCAGCAGCCATTGTGTGTGTGTGTGTGTGTGTATGTGTGAATTGTTTGATTGACAGGAGCCGTTTTGGACATTGACGGTTTGGCACTGGCTGAAGTGCTGCATAAACTAGGCGCAGGGCGTACTAAATCAGGAGAGGAAATCGATCATAGTGTGGGAGCAGAGATCTTGGTTGAGATGGGACAGCAGGTACAGAAAGGTTAGTCTCATTTATCTCAATATATGACTGTTTGGAATGAAAAATGTATATACTTCTTACTAAAAAAGTATACCGACTACTAAAAAATAGTATGTGAAAGTTTTCAATATGCAACACTAAACACTATGCAATAGCGATCGTATATAAAAGACACACTTCACCACAATGCATGTTTACCTCAGCAAATGGTTTCCAGTTATTTTAAAATGTAATTTAAAATAACTATTTACTTTTAATTTAATTTATAATCCAATTTTGTATAAAACATTTGGCAGTCCTATCAAACGATGAGTCAAGACTGATATTAATATCGCTTCTGGTTCATTCATCACAGTGGAAATGAGTGAAATTGCATTGTGGGATATATCATCCACCATAGTGTGCTGTAGTTGTAGACTAAATATTTCTGCAAAAAAAAAAGTTAAATCTGAAATATTCAACCATACTATGAGTATTAGATCATATTTCATAATAATATTACAAATTTTGTTTAAAAAAAAATCTTTTATCTTCCTCCGGTTCATTAATCACACTGGAAATAGGTTAAATTGCATCATCCACTATAGTATGCTACGCTGTATACTAAACATTTTCAAAAATGTGAAAATGTTAAATCTGATATACTCACTCATACTCATATTCATAGGTCATATTTAATGTCAAAATAAAAAATCAAATCATATTGCCAAATCAAAAATTGCATTGTGGGGATATATAACCCACCATTTCACAAATGTGGAGATATTAAATTTGCATGCTGTGCACAGTATACTTGGTGCCAAAATAGTATGAGTAGTGCTGTAGTAGTAGTTTTTAAAAAATAGCCGACCTTTATATCTCTGTATAGTATTTATCGAGACAAATCTGTATTTATACCCTACTGATTCAATTGGCAGGTCAATCATGGATCAGGATTCATCACAATTGCCCAAATCTGAATCCACACTATTCTGACCTGCAGAAAGCTTTGGTCATTGGCAGCCATGACAAATACGAGACAGTATCACGTGTGGCAGAATTCATCCACCCAGATAATCACAACATGTCATAAAAGCCTCATTTGAAACTTTTGTTTGTAACAAATATTTCAGTTTGAATGTACTGTTACCAAGAAACTGTTTTCTTTATATGAAGCACTAGGGAGTTTTTACAAGAAAAACCTGACAAAGACCCACACTGACATTTGAGCTCTGCATCTGGAAAATCTTTAAACATATTTGCTTACCAGTAGCTGGAACATTACTGTAGCTCAGGTCTGCTCAATCCCGTCCTGTAAAATTTAGTTGCAGCTGTAAACAAAATCCCCTAAACCAGATGATCAAGGCCGTCAGCTTGAACTTGAAATTGCAGCCAGGTGTGTTGGAGCAGGATTGAGCACACTAGAATAGCAGATGAAACGCTGCCACCACTCACTCGCAGAGGAACTGCAGCATTACGGACCACAAACCTCTGAAGAGCTCCAGAATCTCAGATAACAGGGTCAGCTCTCATTCTTCTTGTATAAAAAGCATCTACGATGATGCCTTCAGATATTCATAGATTTGTCAGAAGGTAAAAGGAATCTGATTCCACAATGTGAATTCAGTTTTGGTTTTTCAAAATGCCTTTAAAGCGTAACACTGGTGCTTAATTTATATTTTTCAATGAAGTCTTTCTGTGTTTATTTAATCAAACCAATTAATCAGTGTGATTATCTTTTTTAATAAATGGAGGTTGGAGAAGAGATGATCTTTGCTGCCACGTAGTGGTACAAATCATGTCCAGCATGGCAGCGATGGTGAACCCCTAATGTAATTTGCACATTTTCTACATCCTTAAAGTAAAAGCTTTTTTTTTTTTGCGATAAATTTCCAGAATGTCAGTAGCCAACATTTTCATTAATGTGATTTATTTTATTTTTTTGTAAAACGAAATCCATTAATTATAATTTTTTATATTATTGTAATGAAAGGTTTTTTGGGGGGGGAAATGCTTAACGGTCACAAAAAAATAATGGCCCTAAAATAGGTTTCATTTTCTTAATGCAATAATTTGTATTCCTGTTGACTTGTTGTGAAATATAACCTGGATATTTCTTTGAGAGATTCATCATATTTTACAGTTTATATTTATGACAGTCTTGCTTAAGTTTAAATTTTAACTAGGAATTGACCAGGAATCAGTTACTTACATCAGTCATCATCGCCTTGTTTTTTTTTTCCTCCATCAAAAATAAAAATAAATATTTAAATCAAATACTTTCCCATGTTTTTTTTATTTCAGCACACGTAAAAAAAAGGATATGCATTCAGTCTATTTTCTTCAAGATTAAAAAAGCAAATAATATTTCTGCTTTTCGATGCCTGAAGATGTCCTAGGGTAAGTCTTCAAAAGGGAGACGGGGAATTTCTTCTAAACGTGGATTTTTCTGTCCTGGATCGGGAGGCATCAGTGCGCCACAGAATTGAGCGGTTCTGCTCTTATGTTTCCAAGATCCAGCGCAGAATCTGTTTCTTCATCGATTTCCCCGATTACAGCCCTTAAACACATAAACATACAAGCCTTTAAAATCCAATAAAGTCTGCAGTTGCTTTAAACAACGTAAATAAGTAGCACAAATACATACACATTATCGCCTCTGACAATATACAGTCCCAGAACCACCTGCTCTACGCCCTGGGAAGAGCTGAACACCCGCTCATGGCTTTCATCCAGGATGAGATTGATCGTCTGATCGAAGCCCTTTAGCGTCCCCTAAATACAAAACAATAAAAGTCATAAGCAGGCTCCTTTATTAATGCACATAAACAATGTTACTAAAGGAGATGAGAAAGACTCACCACAATCATTCTGCCATCTGAAGTGATAATAGCAACCGTCCCTTGAATAATGTCAGTTAAGGAAATATCAAGCTCATAAAGACTTGCATAGACATAATCATATTCAATTAAATTTATGTATGTGTGTGTAATTAAATAAGTATATATTGGATATATAAAAAATAGAAATATGCATATCTCACTACACTATACACGCAGTTCAAGTCTCAATATATAATCAATGTATAAATTGTAGCACATGTATAATTAAAAGTATTATGCATGCATAATAATTCTATGTAACAGATATAATTAGACACTTTACATGCATGCATTTATATATAGTAAACATACCATACACACAATTCATCATGCATATTTACTGTATGTAGTACATATAAAATCTGATACATTACGTATACATACATGCATACTAAAACGCGATAGTGACTTCATCATGCTCATCATAACACGCTAAATCACTTGATAGCGCGCGCCACAAATCGCGCCCATTGAAACATAACCACTGTCATGAAAACAACACAACGCCACCAGCCAACGATCTACAACATCACCATCATCAAGAGCATCAAAGGATACGGTTAATGTAGCTCTCAAGAGCGGTAGACATCTCTGCTGGAGCGTGTTTATATCCACCGGTTCTTGAGCACAACTACTACGAAACACATTCGCTCAGCTGCGACCTGAACCGGAAATGAGAACGGAGAGACTCTAGTAGCCGATGACCTATCGCGGCAGTACTAGTCGAGTAGGAGCAATCGAACCTGTGGTACTGTATTTGTCCAGAAAGTGGCGCACTCTATAGGTTTCTAACAAGTAGGTCTATATAATACGGTTTCTAACGAGCAACCTTTGAGATTCGAATCAGTTCTTGGTGAAAAGACAAGTTGTTTCAAGGTCACAGTGGGGGCTGATGGAAATACTGATGGTGATGATGGCGATGGAACTTACACAAAAGTATTGTGGTGGTACAATAGTGACGCTACTTTGATTTGTAGAGTATATCACATTGATGCTGTTTACATGTTTTTTCAAATATTACTTTGGTATTATCAGGATAAATGTTCAAACTATGATGTTACCATTGTATATTTCCAAAAAAAGAGACATGGTATTGCAAACTATGGCAATTCTTGGTATGAAGCTGGAGAAACAATAATTACCTAAACAATCCATTGCACAATCATAGCTAAAGGAAATAAACCAGATGATAATTTTTCACATTCTGAACTCTGTCCAAACCCCTCATTACAATACAAAACACCAGGCACATGCTGTTGTAAAGCACAACACAAGTGATCGTTAAAGTTAATCATTTATGTTGTTATGAGGAAGTGAACTTTAAGCCTGAGATGCATTAGAAGAAGGATCTCCGGGAAACAATTATGGTAACAAATGCTATATGAAACACACATACTTGAACCAGGGAAGAAAAATGGATGTATAAAATAAAATCTTTCCGACAGTTTAGACTTTTACCATACCAAATTGGACAAATAACAAGGGAAACTGGTTTAGCAATACAGGTAATTCTTTGAAAGTGGTATTTAAACAACGGAAACTTGTTTAATTTGTTTTTAATTTCTATTCAAGTAATATGATCTTCTTGTAACTTATCTCTGTTTTCTGTTTTCACGCAGCCTGTTTTAGATTTCATGTGAAGCTGTGACAGTTTGTTAAAGGCAACATGAAAGCAGACGACAAACTTCAGATCTTGAAATTCTTTCTAATGCTTGTCAATGCCTTCTTTGTGGTAAGATAAAATAACCGTAGATCTGTATGTTATACTGGCAGTGATTTTAGAGACATTTCTTGTTTATCACTTACAAAGAAAGAACTTCCTGGACTGCAGTCAAATATATTAATCATACGGTGGACACTGTAATATGATTAAGCTTGTTTTCTGCCAGCAGTGTGCAAAGACAGACTTCTGCACCCGTCAAATAAAACATCTTAATTCATGCATGGCTACATGTACAAACAAGTAACAATTTACATGATCTTGACAGATTCTTGGCATCAGCATTTTTGCGTGTTCTGCTTGGATTTTATTTGATAAGGACAGCTTTGTAAGTGTTCTCAGCTCTGGTAAGTTTTCCTGTTTGTCAGTCTATCATTATTCAAAATAGCAGCTTACACAATGCATGTTATTGCAATTTGCCTCAGATTATCTATAATAATGTATTAGGACACGATGTTATCTCTATTAAAAAGTATACTACTTTCCCGTAGCCAATTTTTAGTGTCCTTCAATATGATTTTGGTGTGTTAATGAAGCAAAACCTGTGGTCTCTCAGGACAGGAAGTGAAGGTGGTGGCTGGGGGGCTCTTTTTCATTGGCCTTGTTGTGGTTTTTGTGTCCTTGCTGGGTTGTGCTGGTGCCTATTTTGAGAGCCGATGTTTCATCATATTTGTAAGCACAATTCATGCAGTGCACAAAGACACTAATAACTTTTACCCTGTTTTCGGAGTTGCAATAAAAGCTTGGTGTTAACTCTTCTCTGTTTTTTCAGTATATGTGCTTCTTGATCGTCATCATACTGGGTCAGCTTTTCATCACCTTTGTGCTATTAATACGAAGAGACAAGGCAAGTCTTTGCAGAAATTATTAATACTGTAACAAAAAACACAGCTGGCTTCAACTTCTACACACGAGATTCCAATGATAAAAGTGATTCAACGAATTGTCTAACGCATGTTTTGAATGTTACCAGATTGAGCAGTTTTTGAGGGATAATGTGGACGAGATCATTAGGGAGTATGGAGGAAATGAAACCCAAACGTCTTGGAAACTTCTAGACAGTGTGCAGACTTCTGTACGTGGCTGATTTACATCTGAATGCAAGATGACTGGATGATGATTGTGACTATTTTAGCTAACAATCAGCTATAGAAAGGTGTGTTTTGATATAAGTGTATTTTTTTGCTGTAGGCACAATGCTGTGGTAGGCTGACCTCAAATGAATGGAGGAATAACACATTTATTGAGTCCTGGGGGGAGACTGACATCTACCCTTGCTCCTGTTTTAACGGTACCTGCCCTGTAATTCTGCCTGGAACACACAGCTTTGGAAACGGATCAGACATATATGAAACAGTAACATATGTTGCCTTTTTTCCCATCATTACAACCTTTTTATTTATCCTCGTTTTAATTTGCACACTAAAGCAGTTTTTTTGGTGATAGGGCTGTGAGAAGGTTCTAGTGGACTGGCTAGAGATGAATATAATCGTAATATTTGGAATGGATGTTGGGCTTCTTTTGATTCAGGTAAGGAGAGACCAAAAAATAAAGAAATTATTTTTCACATATATGTAACCAATTAAAAATATATTCTGGGTCAAATAAAAGGCAAGCACCTTGGATTTAACTAAAATAATAAAATAAAATAATAAAATAATTGTTGTATGTTTCTCCCTTGGAATTGAATTAACACAAGTTAAACATCATTGACTTGTACAGCAATAAATAAATAAATAAATAAATAAAAATAAAATAAAATAAATAAAAATAATTGTTGTATATTTCTACCTTGCAATGCAATTCATTTCAGTAATAGAGCTTAACTTGTATTTAACCTAAAATAAAATAATAAAATACAATAAAACTATTAAAAATATATACATAATAAAATAAAAAACAATTGTTCTCCCTTGGAAGTGCATAATGCATTACAAGTTAAGCATCTTTGACTTATACAGCAAAAATAAAACCAAAAAAGAATTGTTTGATATTTCTCTCTTGCAAGTGTATAATCCAATTCATTGTAGTGATCGAGCTTAACTTGTATTTAACATAAAATAAAGTAAAATAAAATAAAATGTGTTGTATATTTCTACCTTGTAAGTGTATAATGCAATACATTTCAGTGATTGAGCTTAACTTATATTTAACTTAAAATAAGATAAAATAAATAAAAAATAATTAAAAATATCTAAATAATAAAATAAAATAAAAAACAATTGTATATTCTCCCTTGGAAGCGCATAATGCAATTCAAGTAAAGCATCTTAGTCAGCAAAAACATATTAAAGATACATTCAGCATACAGCAAAAATAAAACAAAAAAAAATTATTGTTGGATATTTCTCCCTTGCAAGTGTATAATCTAATTCATAGTAGTGATTGAGCTTAACTTGTATTTAACCTGGAATAAAATAGAATAAAATAATAAATATTAAATAATAAAAATAGAATGCATTTTAGTGACTGAAGCTTAATTTTTATTTAACTTGGAATATTTCTAAACTGAGATAGAAAAAAAATCTAAATCTAAATGATTTCGGATCATATTGTCTTGTAATGCTCAGATTCTGCAGTTCATCTTTGGAGTCCAAACCTTCAAATGCATCGGCCGTAAAACGAGGGAACTGCATCCCAATAATCTCCTGAACGCCATGGAGGAGAATCCTGCAGCGCAGCCTGAACCCCAGCAGTACAGTATGGAAAATCAGCAGTTTGATACTCAAACCTATGACCCTCAAATGGACAATGGCTACTATCATCACGGTGGATATGTTGACGGGAATTATGACCAGTGTAACAATCCTGAATTTTATGAACCGGATAACCGTCAAATGTACAAAAGCCATCATAATTTGCAATACCAGCAGAGCTACAATGGCAGTTATGGTCAGGGATACATGCAGCACCAGGGCTACCATCAGAGCTACAATCCTGATGACTACTGAAGCCAGATTTCTTCTCTCGTGTAACGTGATCAGATTGGGATGGGCTAATTTGCGGTTTTAAAAATAGCATTCTGTGGTCTGTGCCTGACCAAAGACACTTAAAACCTTCTGGTAAGACCACTGTTTTGTTTCACTACGTTCAGGTTAGTGCCTGTTCCCAGGGGTATCATTTGTCATTTTAAAGACAACCAGCATCTTTTTCTCAAACAATTCATTCCAGACCTTGAAGGTCAAAGGCTTTTTAAGACTAAATATTTCTGTAGAAGTCAGAGCTCAGGGTTTGATGACAGACAATTAACTAATTTTTCTGGCAGATTTTCCATTTTATTTGAATGCCCCATGACAAGTTTACAGGTATTTTATAACTGTAGTAGTGTAATTATATAAAAATACTGACCTGAAATTATAACCAATATGAGACAATCCACACAATATAACGAGCAACAATAATAATTAAAACACTGTTATATGGTAAAAATGTTTTTTTAAATAAAGAATAAAAATCTACATGATTTCTATTTGAATCATACAATTAAAAATAAACATGTTTTATATAAAAGCGCTATATTAATATTATTTTGATTATTACTAATCAATAGAGAACAAAAAACACAAACTGTATTTAAGATGCGCGTAAACCATTAGTCATCCTTTGCTTTTCGTGCCATGGAGATTCCTTGCTCTCAGTTGTGATATTTGGATGATTCCAGAGGTTGTTTTGTAAATCACTGCACACTCAGACCTGCTTTATGAGTCAAGAGTTGATGTTAATGACACTGGGGGCCTTTTAGCGTGTGAATGAATCTGTGTGTGTGTCAGAAGCTTAGTCGGCGAGTCAAGAGTAGGCTTTGACTGAAGTTTGATGGACGACACTCTCTATAGGCCATAAAGAGCGGCGTGTCTATCCGCATGAGAGGGCCCTTTGTTACGGTCGCTCTGCGGTTGATGATAGCCAGGCAGACATTACCGACCTTGTGCGGTTATGAGTTGGCAGTCATGCTTTACGACAACAGTTGACAGCGCACGCATTGATGGAGACAATGTGAAAGTTACATGGAGAGAAGCTTGAGATTTCCACTGCCAGCACCTGATTCTGCTCTGGACAGAGTGATGCACAGTGAGTCAGTGGGAATTTTCAAGACTGTCTGGGATGTGCTGGGACAGTGACACAAAAGTTATTCGAAAATAGCATAAAAGGATCTTTTAGGTTGTATTTTGAGGGAATAGTTGATCTAAAAATGAAAACTGTGTCATTTACTCACTTTTGTGTTACTCAGGACTGTTGTGGAACACAAATTGAGATGTTTGAAGAATGTTTATGCTGCTCTTATAATGTGACAATGGCCTGTCAAGCTCTGAAAATAACAAAAAAAGCACCCTAAAAACTAGAATATTGTCCATGAGACATATGGACTAAGTTTACAAAGCAGGGGCCGGCAACCTTTTGGGCATGAAGTGCCATTTTTAATTTTTCTGGTTAACCACTATGCCAATAATAAATATGAGGAATATGAACCACTGACATTTTGAAACGTTTTGAAACAGCTGTGACGTAACAAAGCCTCGTTTATTGAAATCACATGTCTTTGGCAGTTTGATACGCGCTCCGAACCACTGGTTTGAAACAAATGATTCACAAAGCTTTTGAAGCTTAACGAAGCTTCGTGTCAAAGGCATCCATCACCGGTGAAAGCAAGGCGCAGCCAACGCTATCTCACGACCAATTCGTACGGATTTTACGAGGTGGCTAATTCATATGAATTCGTACGACCTCACTCGTACAATTTTGTACGATTTGTCTAGACCCCAGAGACAGGTAGGTTTAGGGGCGGGGCTAGCTGAAGGTCAATTGTACAAATTCATATGAATTGTGCAACTCATAAAATATGTACGTTTTGGCCAAAATCCTATGAATTTGTACGAGTGAGGTCGTACGAATTAGCCACCTCGTAAAATATGTACGAATTGCCATGAGATTGGGTTGGCGCTGATCTGAAGCGCCTCATATGCACACCGATAGCGCTAATGGTTTGAATGGTTCTGTAGACTAGCGCAGGTTAATTCTCACACTTTAATAGTATTTATAGCTCCTAACAGGCTGTGTGACTATGAGGAATGATTACCCCACAATGTACGTCGGTATGCAGTTTTCCCTTTTGCTCGCATGCCAGTGATCATCTCTCTGCGTCCCAATGTTGCCGACTCCTGTTCTAAAGCCATGGCAACTTTGTGCAGAACAGATTGAAATGTAAGTCAATATTTACTGAAATTTCTCTCAAGTCTCATTTGTTCTGCTCTTATATTGTGACAATGGCCTGTCAAGCCAAAAAACTACAAAAAAAAGCACCCTAAACACTTTGTAAATGTAATCCATATGACTCATGGGAATTATTCCGAAGCCAAAGGCCAGCTTTGCGCAGAACACACAGAAATTTAAATTGATATTTACTGAAATTTTGGCAAAAGTATTTGAACCCTTAAGTCACATATAATGTATGAACTGCATTACGTACAAAATATCAAACCAAGTGGCATCAACAAACCAAATGCAAAAACAGCTAATCAAATTTTTGCACTAATTTCAATCAACTGGTATAAAGTCATTCACACTTTGTAGTTCTTCACATTTAATATAAACATGTTCAGTAGTTTGAAAACCACAATGTCTCCAAACCCATTTTTCTCAATTGTGTACAATATATGTATTATTTTATAGTTTGAAACCAAAATAAACTTCTTTTTATAAAATGTTCTACTTGAAAAGTGTGTTTGTGCTTTATTTCTTCAAAATAGCCTAAAGGTAACTTGGTTTGATATTTTGTTAAAAAAATGCATTGAAAATCAAACATTAAGTGCAGTTTAAGCGTTCAAACACTTTGTTGTACAGAAAGAAGCAGCATGAACATTGACTAATCTATCTAATCTGAACATTGAAAAATCGATTCTAATCTACTCAGTTGGTCTTAATCTCAAGACAATGTTATTGAGTTACAGCGAGCAGGAAAACAGACACCGGAATGATCAAGAGATGCTATAGCAAGTGAGATTGAATTATGGGACATGAGTCATGTTGATGTTACATCTTTACCATGTGAGCTCTTTTCTCATGCTCACTGGGTTTCCCCATGTTGTCACGAAAACAATCAGCTCTTGTTGCGCCGCTGGAGTGTGCGAGTTAATAAAACGCGGTCGGACCGATGACCTGGATTGCAGACCCTCTCAAGAGTGACAGAGACATTCAGTTCTTCCGGCCAGAGTGTGTTTGTGTGAGAAAGACAGAGTTTGAATATGTTAAAGCTGGATGAAACGAGAGACGTCAGATACCTCCCTCTTCAGAAGAACCGGATCTTCTGAGGATCCCATCAGGTTCATTATTGGTTACCAAATGAGTAGTAAACGCCAAAAATCTAGGCATTGTTGTCCACGCTGTAAATCAAACGTGTTTCAAGACAAGCCCGTGCTCTGTTCCAAAGATGTTTTCTGGTGCAAAATAAACCACCGTCCTCATGCAATGGGGCGCTGGCACAAAAAAGCCATTTATCCTCCTTGCGGAGGCCTGCAGGACCAGCAGCGTTCCTCAAAGCCAGCAAGCTGCCGCGGGCATCGCAGCAGACCAACCAATGCGCTCATCAAAGAGCCACACTTCCTGCCGGATGAAATTCTCCCATAGTTTTTAGGATGGCATCCCGTAATAACAGACTCTCATTGATTGGTTAAGCTCGACACAAGTTGCTATTCGTCTCTTCAGCCTAATGTTTTTTTGTGATGAGCAGGTAAGGCATGATGCGTAAGTTTAGAAACATCCCATGTATCCCTCCTGGAACAGCCAAAATATTCCCTTCATTGTCCGCTTCATAAACCCGGAGATTTCCACCACAAAATACTGCCATTTCCAATGAGTTTCCTCATGCATTTTTAATTTAAACCTCTGTGTCTGCACACCCTAAGGAATCCACCCACGCCCTGAAAGGATGCCACATGTTGATGGAAAAAAGGCTTTGTTAGGTCTTGTTTACTAACTGGTAAACAGACAAAGACTTGTTGCAATTAACAGACTGCTACCTGTCCTGTTGGCTGCTAGAGCTGGAATCAGGGTGCCCTTGCGCAGCTCCGTTGTGGGGCCCGGTTCTGCTTTCTTCAGCTCCGTCGTGGGGTTCATTCAAGCTGACTTCATGCATTCTTTGCGCACAACAGTCGCTTCTTCTGAATACCTGCGGATAGGTATAGATTGAGATAACTTTGATGGATGGCAAGTCCTTTCTATCATAACTGACCTCACTGCATTGAGACGTGCAAACTATGGATGTTCTCAAAGCAGAGTGCTGTCAATGCAAAAATGCCAAAAATTTCATTGAGCGCCTTCAGGGCTTCCTCACAATTGTGACGCAAGCCTATGCTGCTGGTAAACATGGCTATACTTTGTAAGGGTATAAAAGGGTACTAACTTACCAACGTGACAGTGAGGACCAGAAGCGCCATGCTAGGGATGATGAGCAGCGCCAAGAGCCCATGAATTGCTCCGCTCATACCGTTCTGCTGTCTGCTTTCACCTGCCAGAACATAAAAGCACATTCCCTTCTTAGCTCTTACGTGTACAGTACACTATATAGCAAGAAGTATGTGGACACCTGAACGACACACCCATTTGTGTTTGTTGAGCATTTCATTTAAAAAGCACTGGCATTAATGAGGTGTTTAATCTCCCTAACGGCTTCCATTTTTCTCGGAAGGCATTCATTCCACTATGTTGGGACATGGCTGTGGGGATTCACTTTCATTCAGACATAAGAGCATCAGAGATTCATTGTTAGTCTCCTCAATGTCATTAACGAAGAGCTTTTTAAAAAAAAGAAATTCATTGATACAACGGAGACAAAAAATTGTTATAATGACGATAATTAAGTTATAATGACGATAATATCTTTTAATTGTGATTTTACTGTTGGCCATGAGAATATTATATAAAAAAAAGAACACTGCAAGATATTAACAATGGAGTAACAACATTTTTCTAAAAAAAAACCCTAATTATTTATATTATAATTTTAGTGGCGCAAGCTGAAACTGAATTGCGAATGAAAACTGGTAAAATTAAGTGCTGATAATAATGTTACTGAAACACATACTATACATATGAGATTTACCATGTATTACACACACAACATAAACGTCATCTTACAACTTGACAAATGCCAAAGAAAACCTAAACTAAATTACATGCTAATCAGAATTCACTTTGTGAATACGGTCTTTCTGTATTTAATGCACAATGTATTAAAACACGCACAATGAATAAATAAATCATAAATAATTCATAATACTCTACTGCAATAATGTAGTCATTATAATGTTATTATTTCATGAGCTCAGGTTCTCACAACAAGGACAGTTTTTACATTGTTCTGTTAAATGTTGATAAAATTCATATTATATTAAAATGTTTGAATATTGAATTTAGCACTTTCTCAACGTAATATTGACTAAATGTAGAGGAAATTAAAAAGAATATATATATATTTTTTATATTTATATATTTAAAGAATACAAGACAAAAACTTTGACTAAAACAAAAAACGAATACAGTAAGGGGTTCAAGTCTGGGCTTCGTGAAGGCCTGTCAAGTTCAGCCACACCGGGACATTCTCATGCTGGACCTCCCGCAAATGGTTTCACACGATTCTCTAGAATGTTATCGCATGCTTAGATAGTGCTACACTCCTGTTTTACAAACATCTACTGATTTTCCTGCTATACTGTGTGTTTTGCACACATGTGCTCAAATTTTGCATGCATGTGCTCAGGTTTTAAGAAATTCATGTGCAGCCCAGATGGAATCAGCCTCCTTGGAACTCTGAAAGACAGCAGTTTTCTGGAGAATTGGTTCTACGTATCCTCGGTTCTTCGCTTTATCATCTTTACATCCGTTCTGCAGAATTCTCATTTTTTCTGCCAAAAAAGATTCCATCTAGACCTGCTCATGCATCATATACATGAGAAAAACACAATATTTTGCACATTCACCTGGTGTGAAAGGAGGAGCTGGTGGGGTCTTGCAAGGAGGAGGTGTGCAGTCATGAAATTTGCCAACCGTGGATCCAGCCGCTGTAAGAACCTCTTTAACATGGTTAAAGTAACGTCTAGTCGGCCACGTTCCCCTTCTGTAGTGGCACTCGAATGTTTGCATTGTCACCTCCTAGAGAAGACAAACAAACGAGAGTGAATCGACAGCCACGACAACGTTTCAAAGAATGCGAATGTAAACGCGAGGAAATTACCAGCTCCTCACTGTCCAGAGTGAAACGAAAACCCTCCAGCATTGTTATAAAAATAGTGATGTTCACTTTATTGGTGGACAGGTTGCCAAACTTGAGGGCCAATGTTTTTAAACTGCTTTCAACGTGATACAGGTTCACATATAGCCAGCAAGCTCCACCCTTAGATATTAGAAAAGAAAAATGCTTATAGGCGTCACTTCTGGAACTGTCACAAACCACAACAACTCTTTAATACATAATGTTTTATCTGATAATGGCCCTAAAATGTATTTGGAGACTTAAGCCACACTTCAAAATGTAATCATCCAATTGCATGATATTCTAGCCGAGTGGAATTTATTTTAAAGAAATATGCATAAGCATTTTTAATGCAAAACATTTCAACATATAAATGTTTGTTAGGTTTAAATGATAAAACAACAGAATTGTTTTAACTTTAGAAAATATTATGGAATATGGAAAGATAAGTTTACAAATGTATGTGATCTACACCTGCTAAGAGAACTAACTTCATGCATTCACTAAAATCCACCCGCTGGTTAAAAGTCATTGCAAAAATCAGAAAGTGAAGTTAGTTCAGAGATAAGCTTTAGCATCATTTGTTTGCCACGTAGTTTGATATTTTGATATCCAATACAAATGAAATTCATACATAAAGTGTGGCTCAAAGTGTGCAAATATGATTTTGGGCCACAAAGCAAACTTAGTCAACCGTATCATCAAATATTAGCATGTATCACACTTGCCACATCCTTGGTGATGAAGCGGATAGGTATTCTGTAGTCACTGGGAATGTTTTCACTCTGTTGGGTTGAAAAAACAAGAATTGGTTGGTTGTATAGCAGAAAAATGTCCTGACTAGCCAAATGTGAAATTGATTTCCCTGCTGGGAAAAACAGCTAAAACTAGATGGTTTGTTGATCTCCCAGCCTGGCCAAGCTAGTCTTCTTAGCCTGTTAAGATGATCTCCCTGCATGGCTAAACTGGTCTTCAGCTAGTCCTGACCAGGTGAAAACATGCTCAAATCCCCTCTAAAACAGCTTTCAGAACAGTTTGAGAGACCAATAAACCATCGCAAGTTGGTTTTTAACTTCTTGTCCAGTAGGGTTCCACAAAGTCAAAACATAGAAAGCAAGAAAACCATTAATAAAAGCCCTTTTGCAAAACTTACCAGTGTTTCCAACGTGGCAACATCATCTGTTAAAGGGCTTCCAAAAACACCTGAGCAGGTCACAAGCCCAGAAAAAAGCAACACTAATACACAAATGCTTTCTCCGCTCTATAACGAAAAAGTCTCAATGTAGTTACGGTAATACAGACAGTAAATAACGCGCGCAGTGCCAAACACCTATCCAGTCTGAAAATGATGACAGGATACATCCTAATCATTTCACTAGACAACCCCTATAAGGAATGAAAAGTAATCAAATGCATAATTTGAGTTAGAAAGTGAGTTGAGCCACCGCGCATTCGTTTACGCTGTGGGTGTGCGTGCACTCACCTTAACCTCCCTCATGTGGAACATGGGAATATTAAAAACAAATCAGCCGTGTCTCACTTTCTTCGCTTTCCCTGACAACGGAATGCAGGCATGTTTCCGCCTGTACATCTGACTGCAGATAATCACAGGACGGTCTCGGGATCAGTGGTTTTGGCGTGTCTTTCTCCTCTGGTCCCGATGGAGAGCATGGCGTGCTCAGTGCGCAATTTCGCCCTGCAGCGCTTCTGTGAATTGAATGGGGGCGGATGGACTTGTCCTCTGTGTTTAAGAGGTAGGGCGCTTTGACTCACTTATAATGTGTAAAATAGAGAAAACTATTCAAGGGAACATGGGTGACTCATCCAGACCTCAATCACAAGTGACACATGGGAGTTTCAGAAAATAAATGGTTAAATCAGCCTGAGACTCTTTGCTGGTTTTGGCTGATTTGAGTTGGCCTCCTAGTGCTCCAAAGTATAAAACCAACCAGACCAAATGAAATGAGAACTATCTCAAACCAGCTGAGAAATGGGCAAAATCCCAAAGTTGACCATCTGAAAATCCCTCTAAAACCAGTTGAAAATAGCCATTAACACCCTGAAACCAACCTGATCAGCCAGAAAATGGCCAACACCCTCTGAAACCAGACCAGATTGACCAACTGTAAAATACCAAAAAGCCCTCTAAAAGCAGACTGACAAGCCGAAAAGTACCCAAAACTCCTGACCAGAAGCAGCTCTGGCTAGTTTAAATAAGACATATCTTGAGATTTTTGGATGGTTCATTCATAATATATCTGACTAAACTTATAGTAACCTAATTAAACACAAACAATGGTTTGCTGGTTTCACAGCCTGATAACTTGGGGTTAAAGTGGTTTTGGGCACATTTCAGAAGGGTCGTACTGAGAGACCTGCTTAAGACAACGTAAACTAGAGCCTAAACTAAAGACCAGTTTAAGAAGTGTTCTATTTCTGTTTAACAAGGTTATTACAGTTTGTAATTACAAGATGATCCACAAAATAATTGCAGAAAAGTACATGTAGTTCATCATTAATACCAAATAATTACTAGTATTAATACAAATGACCATTAAACTAGCAGAAAATACACTGCAATGTGAAGTCCAAAAATGAACACTTCATAATCTATCTATCTATACAGACTCACTTACACGTGTTTTTATCATATATAAATTATTTAAATATATTGTTAAATAATAGAATTTATTTGTCATAAAAATAAAAGGTTTTTGTCAACATTAATGCATTAGGTTTTATGAAATGACTATATATATATATATATATATAAAATATTTAATTGTTCATTAACTCCTAATGCTTTAATGTCAACACGCTTGGTTGAACTGCACCAAACCTAACTACAAATCTACTTACTGTACATTCTTTTAACTTAAAATAAAGCATTTGGCTTCACAATTAAACATCAAGTTGATATAACCCGTTTTAAGTGCTGCATAATTAAAATCCCACCTAGACTGTAAATGTTTACTCAACATAAACCCAAGTGTGCAGTCACGATGTGTGTGCACTGCCACCTTGTGGCGACTAACAACTGCTTTTCAACTTTCATTTCTGAAATGCATGACTGACAGACAGGTGGATTAAGTTTTGACAGAACGGGTGTTTCCCATACTTGTTGAGAGACAATATAGGGTGAAGTTTAAAATTTAAAATCTCATCCAAAAAACATTCCACCCTTTCACGCCATTACAAATAGCCATCTTTTCAATGTTTAATTTTTAAGGTAAATGACAATTTTAAATGTTGATTTCAGTACCTCTAAACAAAAAGCACAAGTTGTATGATTAGTAAAACAACTGAGGAATAAGAATTTATCAATTGGTATTGGGGGTTGGATAAAAAAAAAAAAGGATATGTGGAGCAGTCTTATTAGATTTTACAGCTGCATTTTGACCTTATTGATCATAAGCTTCTTTTGGAAAAATTGGTGAGTTATAGATTTAGACCATCAGTAATTGCTTGGATGGAAATTTATTTGGATAACAGATCACAGAGAGTTTTTTTTAACGGAAGTTACTCAGATAGAAGGAAAATTGAATGTGGAGTTCCACAAGGGAGCGGTTTAGGACCATTTTGTATTCAATTTTCACAAATGATTTATATCTGGTATTAAGAAGTGCTACATTAACAATGTATGCAGACGATACAAGAGTTTATGCATCTGCACAAACGTCGGTTCAATTGACGGCTATTTTGAATGAGGAGTTGGAGAGTATAGAAAAGTGGATTTTAGAAAACAAGTTGATACTAAATACATCTAAAACAAAGAGTATACTATTTGGGTCTAATTATTCTCTACAGTCCAAACCAGAGCTGAAATTATAGATAAATAAATCACTTATTCAGCAAGTTAAGGAAGCAAAATTATTGGGTATCACCCTGGATAATAAATTGTCATGGTCAAAGCATATTGAGAACACAGTGAAGAGAATGGTAAGGGTGGTAGCTGTAGTAAGATGTAGACAATATTTTACGTTTGATATAATGAAAATAATATTGGACACTCTCTTCTTCTCACAGCTGGACTATTGTCAGATTATATGTATGCTACAAAAAAGGATTTGAGGAAACTCCAGTTGGTACAAAATAAGGCAGCGAGGTTAATACTCCAGTGTCTGTATGGTACGAATATTAATAGTATGCACTTTGATCTTAAATGGCAAGAGTGGAAGATAGGCTGATTGCTGCAATATTGCTATCAACATGGAAGATTTTACATTTTAAAACTCCATTGGATCAGTATAATCAATTACAATCTAATGTTCAGTCACATGAATATGCTACTAGACGAGCAACAGAGGGTAGATTTTTACTCCCGAATGCTAAAACTAATTTTCTTAAACGTACAGTAACATTTATGGCAATGAAATCATGGAATCTTTTTACCATTGTCATTAATTAGGATAACACGAAAAATCAATTTTAAAAGGCAGGTAAAGGCACACCTTGGAATTCTGTACTTATAGGAGGTTGAGGTATAGGAATTAGTTGAATAAGCAATACGTTTTTTTATATAGTAGGTGTTATAGATATTAAAAAGGTGGAATAAATGTTTATAGAGATGCTTTGGAATGTGGAGAATGTATTTAACTTTTATTTTTAATGTATGTAATAATGTATGAATGTTAAGTGTTGTGTGGACCCCAGGAAGACTAGCAATGCCTTAGGCTAGGGCATAGCTAATGGGGATCCAAATAAATAAACAAAAAATAAACAAATCAACAACCATTTAATGAGTTAAATGGCATGAAAAAAAATGCATTTGTGCTTTCGTTTTAATCTTTGGGACGTCCACTGTGTATAAAGAAGGGTGTAGCAGGTGACAGCTTAAAAATGGACTCTGTTAACATTCAAAGCCAATTACATAAAGTACTGTGCGTTTGACTGAGTGGTTTTGACACAAAGACATAAAACGGTGTAGTGGTAACACGCAAATCTGAGGTGTGTGACAGGCAGGAAATCAAAGATTTGATCTTAGAAAAAAAAATATATACACCTGAGAGAGAATCATTTGTCATTGCAATGGCCAAAGACAAAGGCACAAAGTGACAGCAAGAGCTCATTTCCTCTTTCGGGGGCTCCTGTCCGAGTCCTTTTTTTCATTGGAGTCCTTCTTGCCGCCCCGGTTGGACGGAGCTGCCGCTTGGCTTTTCTCGGCCGTCTCAGAGGGCTCTTTGGGTTTCCTAGTCTTGTGATCAGCTGAAGCTGGTCTAGGTTTTGGGCCCCCTAAGACCCAGGAGAAGACGGCTTTGAGGAGGAAGATGCCGGCTAAAGTAGCTAACAGTGTTGAAAGCAGGAGGGACCCCGAGAGGCCTTTGACGTGGTCTCGAATGAGGCTCAGAGCTTGGGATACAGGTGTGTCAGAGCCGGTCTGAGCTGGGAATTTCCCCTGCACGCAAACAGACTGATGTTTCAAGTCAATCATCAAAACTCTATTACCTTTCCCAATGCATGTTACTGGTTTTATTGTGAACTGTGCATGTTCCTATTTTACCTTCAGTCCAGCCTCCTCTAAGAGTTTCTTGAGCGTCGGGTCATCGAGGTTCACAATGGGAAAAAACTCCCTTTTGTACTGCCGCCTCCACCAAGCCTGCAGATGGGTCCTTCCAAAATGACAAACACAAGTACACTAAATTTGAGAGCAGATTCAGACTGCAGTGCTGTTTCTCTTCTGTTAGTAAGTTTCAGGAAACTAACAGGATGACAGAAAGCATGCAATTCTATTTTTGTGTGGGCTTTCACATGATGGCTTCACTTCTGTCTCTAAATAACTGTGCAGTAGATACATTTATATAAGGCAGCTTTTTTGAAGTCTTATGTACCACAGCACCATCTGTAAGCTGAAGTATCCCTTCATCAACAGCAAACAAGTCATATATGAATAAAATGTCTGTAATAAAAATAAAAAAACTGAAGAAAAAAAATCATAATGTTAATTCAGTTTGTTACTCTATTGATTATACAGATTTAACATTGAACTGCATTTAATTTAGCATTATTAAAATGACCAAAATATTAAATGGGATATTTATAATTTTTTTTGTTATATTTAATATTTATTTATTTTTATTGCCATAGCAGCATCTATGGCTATTTTCACAGCAAAAATCAATGTATTTTAAAAGAGACAAATACTAGCTACATACAGTAGTAATGAAAATCAAACGACAACAAACTAATATTAATAATAATTCAGATATTTCAGTTATTTTTCCCTTAATTATACAGATTTAACATTTATTTAACATTACATGTTCATAACATTACATTTAATATTAACTAATTTAATCTAACTTAACTAAATTAGTTATTTTAATGTATTAATTATACAAATTTAACATTTACCTGTATATCATTTAGCATTATCTTTAAAATTACAAAAGGAACATACTAATAACATTACTAATAAATGGGATTTATAAAAAAATATATAAAATTTTTTTGTATTTAATATTAATATGAATTCAGATTAGTTATTTTAATGTATTAATTATACATATTTAACATTTACCTGTAAATAATTTAACATTATCATTAAAACTGTAAAAAGTATTTACAAAAAAAAATGCAAACAAATGGGATATTTATAAATGAAAATTATATATTTGTATTATATTTAATATTAAGGAATTAATTCAGATTAGTTAATGTATTAATTATACAGATTTAACATTTCATTTACCTGTATATAATTTAGCATTAACATTCAAATTATTTAAATAATTTACTAACAAATGCTAAATAAATGGGATATTAATAAAAGTATATAATTTTAATATATTTAATAATAATATTAATTCAGATTAGTTATTTCACACTAATTATACAAATTTAACAGTGAAGTAAATTGTTTTTTTTTTAATTAATTATTTTTCTCCCAAGAAAATTAGCATAATTAATGTAACAGTGGAGTCACTAAAAATAATCTCTCCATTTACAAAAAATATGATGCAATTCTCACAAAATAAAATGTTAATCTAAAACCCCAAAATTATGCATAATAGTGTTAAATAGAGAGGTATGGAGCTCACTTGTCTTTCGTAGGATCTGTGAAGTGGTAGTTATAAAGCTTGGCTTTGATAAAGACCGGTGCTTTCTGACTGAAGGGGTACTGCGCTTCATCCACCTGAAGCAGACCAATCACTACAGGAAAGAAAAACACAAAATTATAGACAATTCAACATCATAATCTAAATAAATAATTAAGTAGATGTAATCTGATAAGTGGTCACCCACCCTCTGGTTTGCCCTGTAGGAGGCGCTGTAAGAGGCCTGTAAACCAGGGGCTTGTATCATCGCCCCCTTGAGCTGTCTGCCACATCAGCCACTCCAGCCGGGGCTGGTGAGGGCCTACTATGGGTGGGACTGCATTCACATTTCCTGGTTTATACATAGGGTTCATTTCCTGCAAGAGGATAAGATTACACCAGTCCACCAGTGAGAATATACTTTAACCTTTCCATTGAATGAAGACTTTGTGGAAACAATGGCTGTGACATTATGAAGGGAGTAAAAAAAAAAAAAAAAGTGATTTGGATTGTTGTAGCAGGGCAACCTTTTCCACATCCTTCTTACCGTCCATGTCAGCCCATCATAGCTGCCCTCTAAAATGATCTCAGGCCTGCCCTCAGCAGAGGTCATTCTGTGCTGGATGCCGTAAGCCCCGACCAGCTGGTACCTCTCTACGGCGCTGTACGCGTCTCGCACTGCAGGTAATACTTTACTGACTGACATGCCAGCCATGGATGTGTATGGAACCTGAGAGGAAACACCAACACACATACACACATTTACTTGCATACAAAGGCTGGTAAAACTGCCTAAAATGTACCTGTGCAGTCCATAGATCATGTTTTATGTAGGGCGGCTGAGTTTGGTTTGGTACAATTAATTATGGAGAAAATGATGCATTAAAGTTATTAACACATTTAATGCACCTGTAGGTCATCTGACATTGCATGCAATTGCAGCAAGATGACTATGTGATGTGTTCTATTAGAATGCAGTTATATGCCCCTAAAATTCAAGATATGAGGCAAAAATGCCCCGTATGGGTTTTTGATTTATATTTAACCATCATTCATAAAGACTTGCTTCGTTTCTAAAGGAATCAACTGCTTGAATCAATCGGCTGGATGAATGACTCACAGGCATTTTGATTTTCATATTTAGTGTATCATTTCATTAAAAAATAAAAATCATATTTATATTTCAGTATTCATTTTTAAAAACCCATAAATGCCTATTTAAAAAACCTCATAGCATTATTAATGCAATTCTAATTGATTCCATGCAACTTCTGTCTGTGTAAATATGCCTAAAATCACACTTCAGATGCAGCTTCTGAAAACAATGTTATACACATTATAGCCTTAAAAGTTTGTGTAATAACTTATGTTGAATCAAACTATTTCTTTCTAAAACTACTTTTTTATTAATGTATATTCAATGCTTTCTCATTTACAACGATGACTATTTTAGTTTTGGATTGGTAATTTCTCAGCCCAAATTGATGTGCTATTAATTTGCAATTAATTAGATCAATGAATCAGCACATCATGTATTTAATTAGATAAAAGAATTTTAATCGCTTGAAAGCCCTATTATTTGCATACAAAGGCAGGTAAAAATGCCTACATTGTACCAGTGCAGTCCATTTAGATCAGGTTATATGCTTACGGACAGCAGAGGGCGCTGCATTGCTTGTGTGTAATAAATACATGAAACAAATATATTTAGGATGTTATAACAATATAGTTATTTTTAAAGGAAATGTAAACAAATGAATAAACAGAAAGTCACCAGTACAATTATGTAATACTTGAGCCTCAGAACAGGTATGCATTATCAATATGACTGGATGAAACAAAAAGCCACCCTAAATCAAACACTCAATCAATTTTTGACATTGCAGTGGCAACCATATGTAGGACATGTAACTCACCACACTGAGGGCAAAGACGGCCGCAGCAGCTGCCGTGATGAGCGCCCACTGAATGAGAGACCAGAGCTTGCTGACAATACCTCGTGTGCACACGCAACTGACAGAGGAAACAGATGGGAGATTTCTTGGCTTGCCTTTTGCACAATGGACTTTGGCAAAATCATAGGCTGAAATTCAAAATCTATACTTTTTGTACACCCACGAAAATGATCAGATTCTCATAACCATTCCTGATAGAGCTTACGTTAGCATGGCAGACACTGCTTCCCAGGTGAACGACAGGACACCAATCCAGAGAGTGAGCTCCTGAAAGACCTCCAGAAACGCATGAAATCCCGTTTGAGTGAAATCTGAAAGAAAGTTCAGAAATAAACGGAACAGTAATGAATTAAATAATAAATAAACTAACTGATGTATTTGTAGCCATATTTTGATTTGAGAAAGAACACGTTGACTGAAACAGAATAAGTTTCATATCAAGTCACAATTTTCATCATCATAAAACAACAATAACACCACCACATCAGGTATAGCAGGTTAATCAGATGAATTTTCCAAGAACATTTTGGGTTCGTATTTCACCTCAACATCAAAAGAAAATAAATAAGTAATCCTGCAATTAATATTTTTGCAAATGAATGTCAACAAAATGAATATGTATTTTTTGCATTGTTACATTTTTAGAAACCATCCTAACACACAAATTAACAATGCAGAAATGATATGTCTACATAAAATATATTATAATTATATATATATATATATATATATATATTTTAGTGCTGTCAAACGATTAATCGCGATTAATCGCATCCAAAACAAAAGTTTTTGTTTACATGATATATATGTGTGTACTGTGTATATTTATTATGTATAAATAAATACACACATATACAGCATATTTTTGGAAATATGTACATGTATTTACATGTATATATTTATATTCATATAAATGATATCATATATAAATATGTGTAATATATTTAAACGTAACATTTTTCTTAAATATATACATGCATGTGTGTGTATT
>NW_015660890.1:273620-274761 GCF_001515625.1 Sinocyclocheilus rhinocerous
TATATATATATATATTTTTAAGTATTTATAGGTCATGGTAGTATTTAGTTGTAATTTATGCAAATTTTATGCAAATGTTTGTGTTCAAACAGGATTCTGGATTTCAGTATAATTGATTATTTCTCATTAATTGTCATGATTTTTTTTTCACTTATTCAAGATATCTCTTTCGATTTTGGATTGAAATACAACCTCACCATATCTCTATGAAATTTATCATAACATTTTACAACAGTTCAATTCTATGTTTGTACTCATATTTATAAATCTGTTAACAAACTAAAGGAAACATCAGCTCCTTTGCAAAAGCAGTTTTACATTTCTCATTTGAAGTCTCACTCACTTGTTTTAGATGACAGAGTTTTTTCTTCCCAGTTAATCTGTAGTTTAAAGAGACTAATAAAACAGTAGAGGATGAACAGGTAGACAGCCAACTCTACCAGCAGCATCAAATAAGAGACCAAGGTCTGTCCGCAGCCTGAAAAACACAGTCATACACTAAATAAAAGCTCAGAAGTGTGAACACTAGTGTGGTACTGGCAGAACAAACAGATTTGATTAACATCTACTCATTTGCATTTTTTTTAAAAACTGAGATCTATTAATGAGCCAATTAATCAGAACATTAGTGAAAGTCAGTGACTATCCCACCAGAAATTACTGCTCAAAACAGAAGTTAGAGATATGTGGTCATACTTCCAGGCTTTTTTTCCTGGCCCTTCTTCTTCTTTGGACCAGTATTGGAGTTGAAATGATCATCATCCAGTAGTGAGAAGCACAGGGTGATGCTCAGCAGGTTCAGAAGGCTGCAGTTACCCGTGAGGATGTAGCAGAGCTGGAGAAACAGCTGACAAAATGGTATAAAAAGAGGCGTAAGTGAAAACGTCTCACAGAACAACAAGACACTTAACTCAAGAATATTCCAGGTTTAAACTGTCACATTGTGTACTACTACAGAAAATAATTGACTTATTCTTCATCTTGTAAAAACAAGCTGTTTTCAGTATTGCACTTTAAATATTTTTAATTTTAATGCCATTTCAAAATCAATGTTAGCAATATTCATAGCTCTATATATATATATATATATATACATATATACATATATATATATATATATATATATATATATATATATATA
>NW_015660890.1:279209-283764 GCF_001515625.1 Sinocyclocheilus rhinocerous
ATATTACAACAAAAACATTACAACTACTACATAAATAGTATATCATATATGTATACACTGTGGGTGTAGATATATATTTATATATATAAAATGTTATATTTATTTATTTAATACATCTGATTATTTTAATACATTACCCTAATAAAAACAAATAATAAAATAGTACAATAAAAAAAATAACATTACAACTACTACTATTTAAAGGGGTCATATGATGCTTTTTTAAAGATCATTATTTTGTGTATTTGGTGTAACAGAATATGTTGACATGCTTTAATGTTCAAAAAACACATTAATACTGTACATTATTGTAGGTCCTCTATGCCTCGCCCATAATACACAATTCCATTTAAATATGAATGCTATTTGAGATGTCAAGTTGTTTAAAAGGTCCATTTAGAGGTGGAAATACAGTTCTTTATTTCTATTTTAACTTAAACTTTCACCTTGTAGTGGAGCCAGTAAAACAAACAAACAAACATTAAATTTAGATCCACTCTTCATATTTTCAATAGGAAGGATGCGTATATCATTTAATGCAAGCATGCCCAAACACACACACACACACACACACACACTACACGTAACGAACCTGAACATAAAAGCCAAACAGTCTCAAACGGCGAATGGGAGCAAAGAACGTCACAAGAGGAACGATGATCTCGCTCTGCAACACAACCACTGCTCCGAATCTCAGCAGCCAATCAGGAAGCTGATGGACATACCAGGCCAAAGGAGTGGGGTTCATCTGGTTCTCCAAATGATGACTCAGTGCTGCAAAAGAGTTTTCAAAACACTGTAATCTACAGATGAGTCAGTTTTTCCCACATAAATGTGCTGTCTGCATCACAGTTCTTGGCTATTTTCACCATTACTTCATGCAAATTCAAAGAAACATTCACTCGAATAAACATTAGCCCTTTCACTATTTAAGTCCCTAGATTAGCAAAACCTTACACTAATGGATGTTTTATATGTTCTATAAATCATTTGGGGAGTGAATTTCCAGCAAAGTGCTGTATAAGATTTCCTCATGAATAAGAGTGGGCGGCATCACAAGCACAAATCTCAACCAATACAGAATGAATAATGTTAAAAATGAATCATTTTACCTGAGAGGTCATACCACGCAGGGTCGCCGCTGGCCAGCTTACTCACACCTGTGCAGAAGGTCAGCCGGAAGAACAGCCAGCGGGTCAACCAGAAGCTCACGGGGTCATGATGACGGTAAGAGGAGTGACGCCGCAGTAAACCCAGCGGAGCTACAAGCACAGCCAGAAGCCCGGCCTCCAACAGCAGCACGTCCCTATGAGAGCATTGTCACAATGTTCGATATAATGTTTACACGCCAAAAGCGGAACGAAACAGCGCTACTCATTTGAAGCATGCAGAAACGAAGAAATACATTTTTCTATTAAGATATTTATTTTAAGGAAAAATGAGTGGAAAAGTGTAAAGAATTCAAAAATGTTTTTTTTTGTCATGATCTGACAATAAAAAGCAGTTTAAAATCACAATTAAGTTGATTTTAGCCCTTTGATATACAGTTACTAGTGTGTTTTAGATGCATGTTTACCAGCCTTTTGTTATATATGGCTGGGGTTCTTCAAATATAAGTCAGCTTTTTGGCCATATAATCATCAATTCTGTTAGGAAAGCGAAAGCACATAGTTCACTAACTGATTAGTCATTTATTGGACTGTAATCACATCAAATTTAATGGGCAGGCACATAAACTGCAATGAGGTTTGTGGTCAGTTTTCCCTCTCATAAACATTCACATTAACTTTCTGCTGCAGAGAATTTGACTTGCAAATGCCCCAATTACAGCCTCAACAATGATGGAGAAATAAACAAGAGGTTATGGCTGTGTCGGTTATCCCAAATGTGACACAGCAGGTCAAAATGCAAGTCATACATGACAAATTGTGGACCTCACCATTCAGAGTGGAGGAAGTCTCCACCGACCTACAAAACAAAACACATACTGTAATCATTCAATTATGTTTCCACAGAGGCTACAATGTCGTAAGCCTTTGAAGAAGCATTTGACAATAGTTAACAGGACATTATACTGACATTATAGAGTGAGAGGTAGAGGACCCGCAGGCAGAAGTAGATCAGACTGTCTCTCAGGGGCTCCAGCAGCACGGCGCACAGGGCCAGCGCCACTCCAACCAGGCACGTGAGCTCCAGGACCTGCTGGGGCGCCAGTCCCAGAGACGGCCCCAGACCCAGAAGGGACTCCTGCTCCAGCAGGGGCCGCTGCACTTTTGGCATCTGCAGGCGCACAGGGAGAATACCCTCGTCTCCATACAAACCTGTCCAAAGAGACATGAAAAGAAAAGGCTTAGTCAGTTCTGATCATTCTTAGTGTTATTTTGCATGATATAACTGTGCACACTGTTGATCTGTGATCTTGACCTGCTTTATCCTGAAAACATTGTTGTCTTTTGACGATTGCGTTTTCTTGCATTGGTTACATATCAAAATGTGATAACAAATAATATGGCCTTGAAACAACTTTCCATTTCAATAAAAAGACAAAAACACACAGCACAGCCAATGTGGTCCGATTCATGATCAAAAAGTTACTGAAAACATTACTTTTTACTTGAATATTGTAGTGTTATTTAATTAATTGATTCTGAATGAGATTTGTAGATACCTATCTATAACAAAAAAAAACGCTGTGTTGAAATTGTATAAAAAAACAACATAATAATTGTAATAATCTTTATCATGACTATACTTGTGAATATAATAATAATAATTTATTATAACTACACTCATGTACATATAACTATAAATAACACATATACATATATATACATACACAGTATATACTTATATCAGCATGATCATAAATAATAATAATAAATTTAGCTAACAATTTTTACTATACCAAATATTTATGTAAACAATAATAATAATAATAATAATAATAATAATATTTAGCAAACTATTTTTATTATAACAACTATATTTATGTAAACATAATAATAATAATAATAATAAAATAATGATTATTATTTTGCCAAACTATTTGCCAAACTATTAGTCTCCAGTATCCCCACTACCCTAAAATCGATTGACGGATGGAGGAATAGACAGATGGATGTTTTTAATATAACTATATTCCTGTACTACCAATCAATCAATCAAATGAATAAATATCTGCAACCCATTTTACTTCTACACATGTATGTTTCACATTTTGGAAGTAAAACGAGTTCTAAATGCCATTTAATATTGACTAAAGCTGTATTGATGAGTGAGGCATAAAAAGGTGGCAATATGGAGAAAAAAAAAACAGATCATAGCCCATTTCATCAGGCAAATTTGCTGATTAGAAACACTGCGCTATGCAGTCGGTGCTGATAGACTGCCCTCGAGGTCTGCACACAATAATAAGTTGTGTTTGCTCAGTGATAGTAAAAGCACAAAGCATCAAGCGTCATGTAAACATTCATTCAACACAACACCACAGGCACACACTGCCATGACGATGAGCAAAACAAACCAGTCCTGTGACTTTTTAATGCCTTGAAACAAGTACAGACACCCCACATGTCCTAATACCATTGGATGCAAACAGGTGCACTGTAAAATACTGCTTTACGCTACTCGCTAACAGTTAGTGAACAAGAGACTGACGTACAACACAGAGAGAGACATCAGGAAATACTACTTTACGGTTACAGAACGTTGACAAACTGAACTAATTTTAAATGTGACTGAACTCATTCTTAAGGTGGATGGCGGTTGGCAGAGGTTGCAAAGTTGCATATCCACATTTTTGGCATGCAAGCCACAGCAAGAGTGAGTGTATAGCAGGCTGGTTTGAGTTTGAGAACAGGCCGGGTATTGTGGCAGTGCCAACGTATGACTCACGTTTGCTCTTTGAATTACTCCATTTTGGCATTAGACCCAGTTCTGCCACAACCAGCTCCTCCAATCACACTGCCTTAGAGGATCATTTCCCACGGGAGGAAAAGACTCCATGCGTAATCACTGAGAGACCTGGAGTTTAGCTCTGATTGGGAAATATATTCGCAGGAACTGAAACTTGGAAAATGCCCCCTTTTGTTGAGTGCTGAACACACACAGTCGGGTGGCAAATAACCCAACTCAGAATATCAAACAGGAAGAGAGCTAATATATAGTGCACATGATTTCCTTTATCTGTGAGCAACACAGTTTGCTGGTGGCCAGATTTGTCAGTACTCAGCTTTTTGTGATGAACAGACACTTAGCCCCAACCATACTCTGTGAAGATAGTCAGCATGTGATTATTTCCAAAATGATCAACACACCAATTTTATTATTAAATTTACTAAAATAAATAAATAAGCAGAATTATAATAATTATATATAAATAAGTAAATAGAAATAGCAAACTATGGTTTTGGGCAATAAACTGATGCATTCATTGTGTGTGTGCGTATATAGTATATTATAATATATATTATACATATATACACACACACACTGTATGTATGCATGTGTATATATATATATATATATATATATATATATATATAAATAAAATAAA
>NW_015660890.1:283807-323641 GCF_001515625.1 Sinocyclocheilus rhinocerous
TATATATATATATATATATATATATATATATATAGATCACACACACGCACATATATTATATACACATACATACACATATATATTATATACACATACATACACACACACACACACACACACACATACAATCTGTTTTAAATATTATGCAATGCATTAATTTATTGCATGAAAATGGTTTGCTATTTTTGTACATTACCCATTTACAGTTGCAGTTCACAAAGGAGGGACTTCATGCTGAAAGCGTCACCCCAGCCTGTCTTACAGGCTTTCTCAGAAAGAGGCTTAACTTTGGCCATATGTAGGATATCAGGGTGCAGATCCACTAATGTGAGAAAATAAAACATAACTACTACCAGAAAATGTTAAATAAGTTAGTATGTGATTGAGGACAAGGCAAGTACAAAACAACAATGAACAACAAACGTTTCACATGTTTTTTGTGGCGTTTCCATTTATTATTTCCATATTTTCAGATGTAACATTTGGTTGTTGTTTTTTTTGCACCACATTCAGCAGACAAGCTTATTTATTTATACATATTTTTATATATTTATTATACTTTTATTTTTATTAATATATCCTATACATATTTTTCTAAGAAAAATAATGAAATTACTTAAAAACTGTATTCTTTTAATGAGATTTTTTTCCTTTGTTATTATATGGAAATCAAGATATCTTGTGTATATATTTATGTATACAGACAGACAGAGTACCTCTTCTGGGATTTGTCAGAACCTAATGAAAAAGGCAAATGTTTACCTGACATGCATCCATTCCACCGGCATCCGCTCCGGCACACATCATATTCTCAAGCACTTTCCCTCTGTAATATTTGTTACATGCTTGCGGCTCAAAAACAGTTACATTGACCTCTTGAAGTCCGGAGGCGCGAGGCCCATCTATAAAGAGACAAATTCATCTAATCGCACATAACCATTACTAATGAAACCCATTCCACAGGTTATACAGAACAAGGTTAATATATTCCTGCTAATTAGGGCCTTACTCTCTCTGATGGCGCCCCAGCCGGTGACAGTACAGGTTTCCTGAGGGGGCAAATCACTGTTTAAGATGGCAACAGGCCTCACACACTCATTAAACAGCAGGGGATTCTGCAGTTTCACCAAGGCAATATCATTCTCGTTTGTCTTTTGGTTGTAGTCCTTGTGGGAGATGATTTTTTCCACCTCTACGGTCTTTAAATCAAACACACAAGAGAGTTACACAAATTAAAATGAGACAACTTAAAAGATCCACATAAGAAGGGAGTGAGATGTAAATGCACACAGACACTCACTTGATGGCAGGATTCATTCATATTCTCCAAATTGTGCATTCCAACCACGGCGTTCCACAGTGACGCCTTTTTATAACTGTTCATAAACATGAATTTTAGTTTGTTTTTAAAAAAAATATATGTTTAGTAATTTTTTTAAACATTACAAACATAACTTAAAATCAAACAAGAGAACAAGACAGAAAATAGAAAAAGAGAAAAGAGGAAAAATGAAATAAAATCAAATAATAATAATTATTATTATGGCTCACCACTCCAATAAATCAATCTGAGAAAGAAATGAAATGGGGAATGACATAATCGTACAAACAATGTTTTACATATTTATACTCCAATATGCCTCACATATTTAAACCTCATTAAACAAACCCTCCAATAAGAATAGAGGATATTTAAGCCCATATAAAATATATCAAAAATGGATCCCACCTTCTGTGAAATATGACAGCTCTGCTATAAGAAGCGCAGGTTAACAATCTAATGATACATATTCAAGTATAACCCTATGCCATAGTGCCTTTGAAGGGGCTTTATCCATTAACCAGTTCAAAAGGATACAATTTCTTGCATGAATTTTAGTTTTAAGACACATATGTGACCCTGGACCACAAAACCAGTCATAAGTAGCACAGGTATATTTGTAGCAATAGCCAACAATACATTGTATGGGTCAAAATTATTATTTTATGACAAAAATCATAAGGATATTAAGTAAAGATCATGTTCCATGAAGATATTTGATAGATTTCCTATCATAAATATATCAAAACTTAATTTTTGATTAGTAATATGCATTGCTAAGGACTTAATTTGGACAATTTTAAAGGCGATTTTCTCAATATTTAGTTTTTTTTTTTTGCACCCTCAACTTCCAGATTTTCAAATAGTTGTATCTCAGCCAAATATTGTCCTATCCTAACAAACCATACATCAATGGAAATCTCAATTTAAAAAAATTGACCCTTATGACTGGTTTTGTGGTCCAGGGTCACATATTTGCACTCATAGAGGTTTTATAGACCACTGAAACTACTGTAGCTTACCGTTTGAAGCAGTGGCAGGCGGTAATAACCCACTGCAGGTCGAGGATGGCACCCCCGCAGGCTGGCATACCTGAGTACTGCAGGGAAACCTGCCACGGCCATGAATGCGCCCATGCCTCCTGCCCACCTATAATCCGGCTCTCCTCCTCATCCTTCTCTGGGATAAACGCACGTATGCCAGCCTGGTCTGGAAAACAGTGCGAGTAATCATATGTGCAAGCCAGCAGATGAAGAACGCATTATGAACTCAGCCTTACCATAACATCCATTGCCAAAAATGCAGTTTGTCTCAGCTGAAGCGTTCACATTAGGATTCTCTTCAGCATCTTAAAAGAAATATTACGTTATATATAGTAGGAAATCCATGAGCAAACCAAGTTATTCACATTTTGGGTAACATGATTTCATCATAACGACCAGCTTGTGACATGCTAGTCACGGAGTCTCACCAGGGTCAGCTTTGGTCCAATGAAGAGAGAGTATAAAAATAAATAAACACGTTTTACACATGCTCACAAATGTGTTATTAAAAATGCGAGGAGAAGCGAAATAATACAAAGACAACAACACGAAAAGCAAATACAATCCCTCAACACCTGGCGCAATTAGCGTTTAATTAACAGAGTGGAGCAGTTCGGAGTTTCACCACTAGAGGTCAGCAAAGATCCAAGCTCCTACACTTGAACTACTGGGGATTGAAAGCGTTAATTACTTTCATGTTTTGCACGACAAATCTTCCATCACTGTAAAAATCTGTCGATATTATATTTATAATGTACTGTTGAAAATACGTGCAGAAATTCAAAGTGAGTCCGGCTACAATCACACGGTTTAAAACGTGTTTTGGTTAAACTACGCATAATGAACAATGTTTTTATTACAAATTTTCATTGTTTTACAACAGAATGTGTCTCATATGCAAAAGCCAACCATATGCATACTGTATCATTCACGCAGACAACTCAATTTAAAACAAGTCACTATAGTCTGTGACCACTAGCCTACTGAAAAAGCTTCAGTTGCATCTTTTCATTATGAAACCGTTATATTTCCAGACTTAAAAATCTTTTTACATACTCACATTTTTTTTGTGTATTCTCATTAAACATGGTGTTTCAGAGCATCACTAAAAGCAATATTTACACTTGTAACATGTTTACATATGAAAAAGCTGTTTGTCTTGTTCAAGATCATGCAGGATTCTCCCATGTACCAATGTCTGAGATTAAAAATATTGTTAGGTTAGATTAAATCAAATGTGAATAATATTAATATTGGAAATTCAGTTGAAGGAGAGACTGTGTTGCTAAATCCGTTTCTATATCAGATCTGTGTGTATTTTAATGATGATTTTAAAACAGTGGGATGTATGCCGAATTACAGAACAATGCATTTCTGTGTGTATGAGTACTTTAACACCTGGCCTTGGACAGCTATTTTGATAAAAAGTTATTGCAAACATAATTGCCCACCCAGAGCAATATCAACATCTCCAAACACAACAACACATTCACTGGTATTGGATAATATTTATTAAATAATCATACATTACTTCACATTGGTTTCTGCTATGACATGTTTAGCACGGCTGCTGCTTCTGCCGAATTCAAGAAATGTTCTTGATAACAGTTCCTATGGCAACGAAATGTAAGTGCAAAGATTATGGTGTAATCAATAGTACCGCATGACAAATTCCGGCCACCCAAAATATGACTAAAATCCACTTAATGACTAGTTCAAGGATATGTCATTAGGTATGATATTCGTAATTCCAATTTAAAGAGACTTCAGTATTATAGCTTATGAGGATAAAAATGATATGTAATTCACTGCACAGGTCAATATGCCTTTAGTCCAAGATACATTCCACAATATTGATGCATGTACAAGATAGACGAGATCGAATTAAAGCACATGATGAACGACATTTTTTCCTTCATTTAAAAGTCATCATGTGAAAAAAACAAAACAAAATACAAGCAGACCACCCACAACAGATCAGCCGTGCTCATGGAACACAGTAGACAGCTAGTCATATTTGATAACTCGCAGCGTTTGTCTGAAATGCTTTCTGAGGTTTTGCAATCAGCGAAGCGTAACGGAGCTGCAGTGGTCGAGGGGAACGGCTCCGAAAAAAAATCCCTCTCAGAGATGGTGCCTCTGCTCCGATTCAAACAAGAACAACAAACGCTCAAATAGTGCTTGGGACGACACGTGGGAAAAAAATGATGAGAACTTGTGAAATATGTTGCTGTGAGATACTGCAGTGATGTGTTGAGGTCAATGGTATCTGCGTGGTCCAGCCCTGGATGTAGAGGCTAAAACATTCAGTCTTTTGGATTAGTTCAATCCGAGAGGCTCTCTGTAAACTCTGGAGGGGAAGGAAGTGGTTATTAATCATCTCCCGAGTCCAAACCGTAGTTTGCATGTCTTAGTTCGCCCCCTCTCTTCACCCTTCTGTCTCTCGGTTGCTTGTCCTTCATCATTTGGCCGATAGTTCAGGTCACTCTTTTCCTCTAGGCCCCTTGGAGTTTTTTCTCTAGTCTGTCCAGCTTGGCCAGGTTTTCCTTCAGCAGTTTGGAGCCGGGTGAGAGGAGAAGAGCTCTTTGGTAGTACATTCGTGCTGCTGCATAATCTCCCTAAATAAATTACAAAATTAAATAGCGCACAACAGTTCAGGTTACAATGGCGTGAGGAAATGTCCAGGTCATATTTCATCTAATCAAAAGGAATAAATAAGAATTGAAATATGCATAGTGAGAGTTTTGATCATACTTTACAATAAGGATTGCATTTGTTAACACAAGTTACTGTAAATATACTTCTAAAGAATTCATTATTCTTAGTTAATGATAAATACAACATTTACTATTACACTAGTAAAATCAAAAGTTGTTAATATTATTTAATGGACCTGAGCTAACAATGATTAGGAAAGTATTAGGAAAGATTACAAATGTTTTGCTCATTGTTACTTCATGTTGGTTATCGTATTGACCTATAATAACTAGTAGGATGTGTCGAAAAAGTATCACCATCATTTTATTAAAAATTAAGCACATTCCCTCCTCATTATTAAAAAATCTCTCATTATTCTTGTAATGCAGTAATAACACTTTTTTTTTTTTTGTACATTTAGAATAATTTTTATTTTTTAATGGTTTTAACAAAATGTGACTAAATTATTAATATTTTAGCATTATTTTTACGCTTTAAATTATAAATGCGTGAAATAATTTATAATTTATGCATTTAAATAAATTATAAATGTATGCTTAATTATAATTAAAAGATACAAATTATGTTATGAAATTTTGTAACTCAAGAAAATGTATCTGATTTCAAAAGATGTTCATATAAAATGAGAGTAGTGATTCAATTTATTTATTTTAAAAAAAATGTTTTCGTGTTTTACATATTTTTATATAGCTTATTAATTATTTAATATTTAACTTTTAATTATTAGCATTATTTTATTTTACTTAAAAAAAAAATTTAGTATTTAATTTGTATTACTAGGTATCATAAAATGCCATTATTATTATTTATTATTCATATTAATATTATATTAATGTGAATACATTATTATATTTATATAATGTATTATTATGTCTTCCTTCACATTACAGAAATAGTAATTAATTTTACAAGCTACTGAGAACACATTATCACAAAAATAATGTCACAATTATTTATGGTCATATATTAATATATATAACATTTTTTATAATGCATCATTGTGTTTTCCTTCACATTACAGTAATAGGAATTTGTTTACAAGCTTCTGAGAATATATTATCTTGAAAATAACGTCACAGTTATTTATGGTCCTAACGAAAGGCTTCAGTTTCTGAATGCAAACTATTTCTTTCTTTGAGCAGAACAAAGTTTTCATCAGCCCTCAAAATTCAGCCCTCATACCTTGATATGCTGAATGCCGCCCATATTCATCCAGGCTTGTGATTGGTCAGGTTTGAGCTCAACAGCAAGCTTGTAGCTCTGGAAACATTAGATCAAGACATGACATTTTATATACAGGATATGTAGCCAATGATGATTTCAACAGCAGTAAACCACCAGTGAGAGTCAACCTTTTATAACAGTTTTGGCCTGTGTAAGAAACACGATCCATTCAAGATAAAAAAAAAAAAAGCACTGGAGGCGCATTTAACAGTCTGGCTCTACCGCAGATGTGGTTTTGAAATACCACAAAAAGCCTTTTTGTTATAACTGAGCTTTGAACTGGATAGCAGAATTATGTAAACCTGAGACCAGCCTGTTCTCGTCTGTCCTTTTGTGGTCTAAATAAAAGTAGAAGCACAGGCCAAATATTAGCGGGAGACCTGGAATGAGTCCAGGATCGAAAAACGCAACCAAAACAGTCCTCATGTTAACCAGAAATCCTGTCGAAGAAACTTAGCCCTCGTAAGGCAGCCAGGAAGTAGAGAAACACAGAGGATAAAGACAAAGCTTCCAGTGCGAGATGAAGTCTGGACTGTTTATATTTGGAGATGAAAGGAGGTGGGTGATGTTCCTTTGACAGTTTCAGGGCACCGGCAAGGAACAGTGTGAACTGTGAAGGTGAGAGAAGCAGCAGAGAACACAATTATCCAACATTTAGTCTCATGACTATCAGCAAAACTGATCCATATTCCACCTTATTCTGACTGAGATTTAAACAGGAAGGGACCTGACTGACATGTCAAACAACCAATCACAGTCTTTTGTGTTTATTGTAATGGATATAACCCTGAAACCAAATTGATATGCATCTTGACAAGTACGTATTTGCTCTGAAAAGGCTTTAAAGGTACATTTTCAGTCAAAGGAACAATCCCACTGTAGCCAAATATTCAATTCAAAATGTTAAAAGCAGTAAAATTCAGTAAAAATCTAGTTAAAGATAATCAAAACGTAACAAATATCTAAGATGAGAAAAACCAAATCATTAAAAAAAATAAAATACATGTAGGTAAGCATGCTCATCATGAAATAAATAATCTAACAGTGAAGAAGTTATTTTCTGTATGAACTGCATTTCTGCATATATTTAAAATAAGTTCTCAACACTGTAAAAAAAATCTTATAATTATTTTAATGTATTGAAAATGCAGTCCAAAAACTTTTTTTTTAAATTCTGAAAAAAAAAATCCCTCCCCCCCCCATTTTTTACATATTAGCATTCTTTTTTGCTTTAAAAAGAAAATACACACACACACACATTCATGTTGATATATTTAAATAAAGTTATTGAGTATAAATGGTCATAAAAAATATTTACGGTCCTAAGTTAAGACTTTATTTTCTCTATGGGAATATTTCTTTCTGAAAAATACTATGCTTTTCATAGAAGTTAAAAAGTAAATCAATCAATTTGAAAAACAAAAAATAAGCCTCAAATCTTATGCTTAGAGGACTGATAAAAACCTGTATGTCTTTACTCTTAGATTTTGTAGAAATCCAGACAATCAAATTAGAGCTTTCCATTTGGGTAAAGCTCTTGCAATTTTTGTGTGCGATATGCATCAGTCGGTCCGTGAACTGTCTATAGGCAAGCTAAGATATAGTAAACAAGAATGTGAAGAAAGGGAATATTAGAAGAGCTCTTCGCTCACACTGACAGCTGCAGGTGAAGTTACCTGGAAGGCTCGATCAAGCTCGTTCATCTCTCTGAGCTGGTTGCCCATTGAGAAGTGCAGCTCTGCCCTCACCGCAGGGTCTGACGGCTCCTGCTGCAGTGCTGCCTTCAATGCATCCAACGCCTGAAACACACACACACACACACTCATTAATCTGAACTTCTTTTTCCTGAGTTTCTTTGTCTCTCAGGAGGCATAGAGATTTCTCTTTGAGGCAGAGAACCGCTAAACTGAGTAATAAAGTAATGAGTAAAGGCATGAGTAATAAAAAGAAATTACATGCAATTTATTCTAGTCTAGGACGCCTCACTGAGATTCAATAAAATGTTCTTTGAACTGCCGAATGCAGTGGCGAAATTGGACACGGGCAAAATTAAGATCCGGGATGAACTGATTCACAGCAACAAATGAGATGAAAAAACCTTGTGTTTGTGTTTTCCATTTTAGTACAGGGGTAATAAAAGAGAGTGCGCATGAATTGACGAGCACAAAGACATGTACACGCACCTCAGTGTGGTTGCCTTGTTTGCTGTAGATGGCAGACAACAAGCGGTAACATTCAATGCAGTTGCTGGTCTTTGAAATGATGCCCAGGGTCATTTTCTCGGCCTCCGCAGAGCGACCTGCCATGGCTAAAACCTGTGCCTGTGGAGACAACGAGATGGGAAGAGACAAAACGAGTTATAAAAAGGAAAGAGGGAATGAAAGAGCAACCAGAAAGGAACCCGAGAGGTCCCGGCCTCTGTATGTGAATCACAGTGAAGGGTCTGTGGAGACTCAATTAAGCTGACATTCTGCGCTTTGAAACACTCCAAGCAAACCGTTTTCAAAGACCAATGCCAATGCTGACAATTAAAGGGATAGTTCACCCAAAAATGAAAAATTGCTGTTAATTTACTCACCCTCAGGCCATCCAAGATGTAGTTTTTTTGTCAGTAGAACAGTAAAGAAGCTGAAACCCGTGGTCCTTGGTGATTCATAAACTCAAAGTCAGCGGCTGCACGTTTTTTTTTTATGATCAACTTTTTATTGTCTTTCAAATATAAACAAAATAACATAATTGGAACAAACAGTTAGGGAAGAAGGAATAACAGACATATTGCTAATAATTTGACAGTCGGACAGGAAAGAAAGAAAAAAATAAAAATAATAATAAGCAACAAAAAAAAAAGAGTTACATTATGTAATCATTATTCCTTAACATAATCCAATAAATTGGAAGAAAAATATTGCCAGACATCAATAGTCCCAGTTTTAGCCTTATTTACTGCCGTAAACCAGGGAAAAACATTCTATTTTGTATTAAACTTGCACAGAAGTCAGAGAGCGGCTGCCCATTTTTGAGAATAATAAAAAAAAGCATATCAAGGAACACAAAATTAATACCTGTGGCTCCTGACGATGTATTGAGGTCTTATGAAGCAAAATGATCGCTCTGTGCAAGAAACTGAACATTATTTACTACATTATTACCTGTAATCCATAGCCTCAGGCAGTGGGGAAATCTGATTCTTTTTCTGTAAACTGGTTCTTTTGAACAGTTCGTTTCTATTAACTGGTTCAGTTCATTAGTTCATTTACGTAATCATACAATGACGTAATGTATACATAACTGAGTTATTAAAGCACCCAACAATGATGTGAAAGGTGGATGTTTTGCATGTCTAAAGCATAAAAAAGCGAATAAACTAGCCTTCAGTTCACCTTTTTACATAAAAAAACTCAAAACTCCGGACCATTTGCCTGAGGCTTCGGATTAATGATGTTCTAAATAATGTTCAGTTTCTTGCACAGACTGATTGTTACGCTTCATGAGACCTCAACATATCGTCAAGAGCCTTGGGTATTAATTTTGTGTTCCTTGATATCCTTTTTTTTAATTCTCAAAAACGGGCAGCTGCTGACTTGCATTTTCTGAATCACCAAGGACCACAGTTTCAGCTAAAAAGCTGTTCTACTCAAGAAAAAAAAGTCACCTACATCTTGGATGGCCTGAGGGTGAGTAAATTAACAGCAAATTTCATTTTTGAGTGAATTATCCCTTTAAAACAATATCAAACCTAAACATACCTGGTTGAATTGAAAAAAAAAAAAAAAATGAGAAAGGAAATGGTGGGATATTTTTTAGGCTAAAAAGTGACTAATCTCACCAGGGCGAGCCAGATATCAGTGCTGTCGGGCTGAAGTGTGGCCGCCTCTCTGTAAACCTCCAGTGCCTCCTCGTATCTACCAGTGTTGTAGTATAAAGCCCCAAGAGGGGTCAGGATATCCACTTTACGAACCACTTGCAGTGCCCTGTGAGACACACACAAACACACACACCCACCTTAGCTGTGCAAGCTGGATACACCGTTTAGACTATTCGGTTTCATTTGATCTCATCTTACCTTTTGTACCATAGCTCCGCCTCTTTATTGTCATTGGACGAGCGAAGAAGACGACCCAGGTTCACCATGGCAACATAGTGAGATGGCTTGAGACGCACCGCTTCCTGGTAATGAAAGGCTGCACGATCCCCATGACCTAAAACGGAGACAGGTATGTAGGTTGTGTATAATATGTGGTTGACATGAAGCATGTAACATAACACATGTATAGGGCCCTATAATTTCCATGATGTGTATAAGTTCCAAAACGTGGATGGAATCGTGGAATCCAGTCATAAAAACGGAATTTACTCTATAACTCGGAATGTCAAAGAATTTGCCAAATTTTGGGATGGATAAATCAAGAGTAGGTCAGTACACTTAAATCAAGATGCGATATGGACTAGTGTCTGTGAATATTAAGCAGCAAAATACTATTTAAATATGAATCTTGCATGTTCTGCGTGTCTCTGTGTGAATGAATGGCGCAGATGCGCGGTTCCGTTTACTACACACATACTGAAGCGCATGAGGCTTGCGGTGTTTTCAGCCTCTGCCACCTCAAAATATGAACACATGAACATAATCTGTAGAACTGCTCTGAGAGTCACTTCATGAGCATTTTTATCGTCATATCATATACAAACAGAAACCTAAAGGTCTTCACAGCAGCCCGTCAAACTAGCATCATGGCAGAGTTGATCTAATTTAAAGAGTTCTAGAAGTTTCTTACCGGTGTCCACCAGGAACACGCCGTAGTTGTTATGGAGGTCAGAACTGTCAGGGCAGTTCTCAATTCCCTTGGTATAAATTTCATTTGCTTCTTTTGAATGTCCCTACACAAAAATGAGGGAAAAAAATAAGTATATAAAATGTGGCCTTTATTAGGTATTGCAAAAAAACTGACCAAAAAGATCACTTTGTATGTGTATCATTTACAAAAACGAGCACAAATGACAGAGAGCACGACCTGGTCAGCATACAGAGAGGCCAGGCTGGAGTACGCATCAGCAAAATGGGGACCGAAACGAATCGATTCCTTCAACATCCTCTCCGCCTCTTCCTCCTTCCCCTGAGACCTGCATAACAATATCACCATCATCCTCTTCCTCATACACAGGAATGACACAGACACAGAGGCTGTGTCCGAAACTGAAGGCAGCAGCACAAAAAACATGAAATTACTTCTGTGAACCACGACATCAAACGCTATTTTTATCCTTTCCAGCATTCGGTTGTACCTGGGTGCGTTCCAACCTTGGCATATGGCACACAAAAGCAGCATTCTCAGATTTCCGACACAAGTAATATTGCAATAGCGTTTGTGTATTTACTTCAGAAGGCTACCAAATTGTGTATTTACTTCAGAAGGCTAGGCTACCAATAGGTGTATTTACTTCAGACGTTTGTGTATTTTATGGAAGCTTGTTTCCACCACTGAATAAAAGGTAATTGCAAGTTTTCATCTCACAATTCTTACCTTTTTTCTCACAATTACAAGTTTACGTCTCACAATTCTGATGTTTTCTCAGAATTGTGAGTTTATCACACAATCCTGACTTTATACCAATAAATAAAGCCAGTTATAAAGTCAGAATTGTGAGATATAAACTTGCAATTGCAAGAAAATAGTCTTTTTTCTTCATAATTGGACTTCAGAATTGGGAGTTTACATTTCACAATTCTGACTTCTTTTGTCAGAATTGTGAGTTTATATCCCGCATATATAATTTGCTGAGAAAAAAAGTCAGAATTGTGAGATAAAAAGTTATAATTACCTTTTTAGTTTTTATTCAGTGGCGGAAACATGCTTCCATAGTAGTATTTACTTCAGAAGGTTACCAATTTGTTACTTCAGAAGGTAAGGAATTGATGTATTTACTTTAGAAGGTTGCCCAGGTTGAAGAGAGCTCTGTTGTGTTGAGGGTTAATATCCAGCGCTCTCCTGTAATAAACTTCAGCCTCCTCTGCCTGGTGAGTCAGGGTGCCCAGATTATTCAGAGCACTGGCATGTCGAGGGTACAGTCTATACAAAAACACAGAGGCAATTTACGGATTTACATAATCAAATGAAAGCACTGATTCTTAACCAAACGTATGAAGGAAACTGGGGTATTAAGGTGTATTTTGGCAATTGGAAATGCTTCCATCAGCAGACAAAACCATTCAGTGTCAAATTGTTCTCATGCCCACATACACACACTTACCTGAGGGCTGTTTTATAGTGGTAAATGGCTTCTTGGTTTCGTCCCCTGTCCTTCAGGAAGTTGGCATAGTTGTAATGAACTTTAGCATTGTGAGGTAAAGTTTGAATGCCAGACCTGACAGAGAATGAAGAAAACAGATCAGGACCCAGATGTCACAGAGAAAGAAAAAGCTTATCAGTTTGAAAGTATAAAAATCCAAAAAACACTTCATGCAAAATTACATTAAAAATGTAAAAAAATAACCATGGTTATCATAGTTACTAAAGCTAAAACTACATAAAAAGCTTTTGTTTGCAACATCAAAATAGAAATAAAAACAAATAAAAATTATACTGACATATTTTTAAAAAACCAAAACTAATAAAAATGACAAAACACAACAAAATTACAAAAACCTTAACTAAAATTTAAATGAAAACAGATAATATATATATATATATATAAATTGAAATACATGCAAAATGTAATAAATTACATATTTTCATTAAAAACTACTAAAAATTACTATAATAACCACCAGGGTTATTATAGTTAACTAAAGGGGTCATATGATGCGATTTCAATTTTTCCTTTCTCTTTGGAGTGTTACAAGCTCTTGGTGCATAAAGAAGATCTGTAAAGTTGCAAAGACTAAAGTCTCAAATCCAAAGAGATATTCTTTATAAAAGTTAAGAGTCAGCCACACCTACCTAAAACGGCTCGTTCTAACACACCCCACATGTCTACGTCACGATGTGAGAAGATTTGCATAACGCCGCCCAAACGTTCACGCAAAGAAAGAAGGCGTAGGAGAAACAATAATGTACAGTATGTGGAAAATAATGTTTTTTTTTAACCTTAAACTGCATAAACACATTTCATTACACCAAATACACAAAATAATGTTCTTTTTAGCAGCATCATATGACCCCTTTAACTAAAAGCATATAAAAAAAACCCTGTTACTTACTGATATACATAATCTGTTTTAATTAGTTAAAGTTTAGTTTAGTTTAAAATTAGTTAATTTTAGTTAAAGTTTTGTGTGTGTATACACACATGTATAATTCAAAATATTTATTAAAACAATATTAGTATCTCAATGATGCTAAAAAATCACACTGAAAATAGTCAAATATACAAACAAAAAATCTTGGCCAGGAATTCTGGACAATCTAATTAAACCAGCTTAAAATGGCAGCAGGAACTCATTAACCAACTAAGACAGATCAAGATGGTCCAATAGCTCAGCCAGGAACTCATTAACCAACTAAGATAGATCAAGATGGTCCAATAGCTCAGCCAGGAACTCATTTGAGATGTATACATCATCTGAAAGCTGAATAAATAAGTTGGCTATTGCTACAACTATACCTGTGTTACTTATGACTGGTTTTGTGCTCCAGGGTCACATATCATTCATGTGTGTAGCATAAATGCTGAATGACAAAACAAGTAAAAATAAAAGGTAAAGGGTAGGAGTGATTTTTTACCACAAATAAATAAATAAATAAATCTCAGGAAATAAAATAACTACAATTACATGAATTGATTTTAATGAATTAGTAAGTAAATATTCAAAATTACAGAAGAAATGTAAAAGTTTAAGAATCAGATTATACAAAAACATAAACACTAAATATATTACAGGATAATAAATATTGTATAAATATCAGAAATTATTATTGTTTAAATTATGATATTTTTTGTTTAGTTTTATTATTTTATTTTATTTTTTGCAGTGTGGATTGGCTATTATTATCAAACACTAAATATTGTGCTAATTATTGTAACCCTGGTATGATCCACCAGGTAAGAATCAAGGCTAAAGCATTTAAAATTGCAAACACAAACACAAAATCAGACACATCTGTGAATTATATTTGTTGACTTGAGTGCATATTTGAAGGTAATCATGAGAAGGACAAAACGCCCTTCAATCCTTTAGCCACAGGAAAGGGGCCGATCCTATTCCACATCTCACAAAGTTTATTTTCAGACACTGGTGTCACTGTTGACACGGTCAAAAACAGCTCAAGTCAAACACAATTACATGAATCCTCCACACAGAGAATATTACTTACTTACTAGTGTTGAAAAAGACTGTTGAAGGAAAAAAATGAGTTATATCAAATAGCATATTCCCTGGGAATATCTGTTTCATGTTTTTTTGTTGTTACTTATTCAGTGTTTCTGGGGCTTAATTTGGATTCAATATCCTTCCAATCTAATTTTCTTTCTTTGTCTCTATGCTTTGCTTCACAGAAAGTGACACCTCCCTTTCCCGTCAACACCCACTCCTCAAAAACAGAACATATGAGGAATCCTGCGGCTTCACATACACACTTTGACTGCTTCCCACACACACTCACACACTTCTGAAACATGTGGTACATTCACAGTTCAAATGAATTTGTCTAGTAACTTGAACAAGACTTTTACTGAAGAAAATGTGAATGTACTTGCCTGTTTAAAACCTGCATCCACAATGCTAAAGCATTATTTTTGGTTGCTAAAATATTCAGTATTGCAATGCTCTATGATATTTTGGTCTCTAGATATGGTTCAGATTCTTCCTTCTATACAACTCTATAAGATTGTTTTGCATTTTTTACCAAAATAGTCTCAAAGTCAGCATAATGAAAATTCAGGATGAATACAGGACAAATTTTAATACTTGCCTAAGTAAACTAATTTAAATAAGTTTAATATTTAATACTTAGAGTATTTATTTTGCAAGAAGAAAAACATATTTTATAAAGAAATTATTATTATTATTTTTTTGCAATGTAACAATTTTCCCTCCCAGTTCTCAATACTGTATGGCATTTTGTCACTTGCTCACCAAAGGATCCTCTGCAGTGAATGGGTGCCGACAGAATGAGAGTCCAAACAGCTGATAAAAGCATCACAATAATCCAAAAGAAATTCACATGACTCCAGTTTATCAGTTAAATGTCTTGTGAAGTGAAAAGCTGCTCGTTTGTTATAAAAAAAATTCATCAATAAGATGTTTTTAACTTCAAACTGTTTTTTCTTGCTAAAATACGACTCCTCTATCCATAATATTGCTTTCTCCAGTGAAAAATTGTCTTGTCTGAATTAGGAGAGAAATATGCACAGATAAAGCACTGTTTACAAGTGAAAACAGTCCAAAACAGTTCTAAACAAATGTGTTGGTGGATTTTAATTAATGGATTTTAATTATGAGAGGATTTTAATTAATGGATTTTAATATGAGAGGACAACAAGAGATCAACTTCATACTGGAGGAAGCATTATTATGGATTACAAACTTATATTTTAGCCAGAAGCAAGAGTTTAAAGTTAAAATGTCTTAATGATAGATTTGTTTCTTACAAACATGCAGCTTTTCACTTCACAAGATGTTAATTGATGGACTGGAGGTGTGTGGATGACTTGTGGATTTTTATCAGCTGTTTGGAATCTCATTCTGACGGCACCCATTCACTGCAGAGGATCTATCTGGTGAGTAAATAATGTAATACTAAATTTCTCCACGTGTTCTGATGAAAAACAAACTCAGGGTGAGTAAATTTTTAGCTAACATTCATTTTTGGGTAAACTATTCCTTTATTTCTCTTAAAGTCACAATCACAAAAGTCCTTAATAATCCTAATTTCTTTATGCAAAAACAGATTAATTTGAGGTAAATTATAAAATTTTTATGAGACCAAGTATGAGCAATAGTAACTGTGATGTTCCCCTTATATTTTTACTGCACAGACACAATTAAAGTGAATCAGAGCCTGAGAGCAACTCACATTCCTCTCATAGCTTTTCACTGATGTGTGTGTGGCTGCATGTGTATATAAATGATTTGGCCTCTGAGCCGCAGTGCCGCCATCACGTGCCTGACTACGGGTATTAACAAAGACAGTTCTACTAATATTTACCCAGCATGCATAGAGAAGTACCGCCTAAACACCAAGATAAGTGCCCATCTGATCCTAACACAGGCCATTAAATTCACTGAGCAGCACAAACCGCTCATTACTCATAACTAAGTGTACTCAGGGATGTAATGCTGTGTGTACTTGTATTTATGTGTGTGTATGTGGGCGTTTGTCAGGTCACCGCTACTCCGAATAAGATAATTTTTGAACAACCTCTATTAAATGCCTTGCCTCATTGTTCAAATTTCTGTTTAATCTCGACAGTTTAGATAAATACAAACACACACACACACACACACACACACACACACACACACAGATTTATAACAGATCAGTGGTGCATTATGGGAAGCAGGGCTCAAGACAGATTATGTACTGTTATCAGTGGTGTGTGATCCCCACAGCGGGATGAAGGAGAATGAGGGAGAAAAAAATGGAAGTTAAATTTGTAATGCTTTATAAAAAAAAAAGTCAAATGAAGAGCAAGGAATGTTTTCAAAGGACATTTTCTCAGGCCGTCTCAATATATTTTTACGGGCACATCCGCACACACACACACACACACACACACACACACGCACACAAACCTGGGCATGTAGAGAACTCTTTCCGCCACCACAAATCCCACGCGGAAGAACAGATTACTGGCTGGGATGAAGGGAAAGACCAGGAACAGCAGGCCCACCAACACCTCCTTTCCTTTCATCTTCTACACAAAGAGAGAGACGACGCAAAAGTGAGACAGATTGAGAGAGTGACCAGAGGCTGTTTGCTGTTAGAGAAACCAAAAGTTTTCTATATTTCCTGCAGACAATATCAGTGGAGCTTGCCTATGCAAAATCTGCAGCCACACTGTTATTTTGTTGCTAGAGCATTGTTATGATACTCTGAGTTTTTTTTAAATGGTGGCCAAGAAAGCTCAACCTGGTACAACTAAACAAAACACGTGCAAATGCAAAAAACACCAGCAAATTAAGAAAACTTCATCAGCACAAAAACATGTGCCGCAAATACTCACAATGGAAATGTTTCAAGGGGACCCCAACAAGTTGTGAAAGCAAGTTAGCCAGCTTACATAACTCTTCACAGTTAATGGTGTATTTCATCAGATTATTTATGCTAAAAATAACCAAAAGGCTAAGAAATGATTGACCAACAAAACGATAAAGGTCATTGACAACACCATTGACGAGTAGACATTGAACAATAAGCATATCCCAGCCAGATTCATAACTTGTTGGGGTCCCCTTGAAACACTTCCGTTGTGGTCTGTGCTATTTGCAGCATGTTTATGTATTTGGTTGTGAGAATTTGTAGAGCATCTGCATTGTGAGAACTTGCAGCACATTTTTATATTTGGTTGCATTGTATCTGTAGCATATTTCTGTAATTTGTTGTTGTGAATATTTGCAGCGCTATTCTCTATTTGGTTGTTGTGAGTATTTTCAACACGTTTCTGTATTTGGTTGCATTGTGAGTATCTGCAGCAAGTTTCTGTATTTGGTTGTTGTGAGAATTTAACAGGTTTGCATTTGGTTGCATTGTGAGTATCTGCAGCGCGTTTCGGTATTTGGTTGTTGTGAGTATCTGCAGCGCATTTGTGTCATTTTTTGTTGTGAGTATTTGCAGCGTATTTCTGTATTTGGTTGTTGTGAGTATTTGCAACACTTTTCTGTATTTGGTTGCATTGTGAGTATTTGCAGCACATTTCTGTATTTGGTTGTGAGTATCTGCAGTGTGTTTGTATAATTTGTTGTAAGTATTTGCAGCGCATTTCTGTATTTGGTTGTTGTGAGTATTTGCAATGCTTTTCTGTATTTGGTTGCGTTGTGAGTATTTACATTTACTTTTAGTCATTTAGCAGACGCTTTTATCCAAAGCGACTTACAAATGAGGACAATGGAAGCAATCAAAATCAACAAATGATATGCATGTGCTATAACAAGTCTCAGTTAGCTTAACGCAGTACACGTATCAAGGTTTTTATTTATTATATAATAAATAAAAAGAAGACCGATAGAATAGAAGACGAAGAGCAAGCTAGTGTTAGAGGCCTTTTTTGCTTTTGTTAATTGTATAATAAATAAAGAGAAAACAAATAAATAGAATACAAAAAGATTAGAAGTTAGAAAGATAATTTTTTTTTAAAGAAAACAAGCAGTAAATGAATAGAGTGCAAGTCTAAAAGGGACAAGTTTTTTTTAAAGAATAGAATTAGAATAGAGAGTGCTAGTGTTAGAGGGTCAAATAAAGATGGAAGAGATGTGTTTTTAGCTTCTGTCTTAGCCGGGTTGAGTTGAAGGTGATGGTCCGTCATCCAACAAGAAATGTCTGTTAGACATGCTGAGATGCGAGCAGCTATCGTCAGATCATCAGGATGGAATGAGAGGTAGAGTTGAGTGTCATCAGCATAGCAGTGATATGAAAAGCCATGTTTCTGAATGACAGAACCTAGTGATGCCATGTAGACCGAGAACAGAAGTGTCCCTTGCCGGTGTCCCTGCACGGTGGAGTCGCACGGTAGAGTTGATGGTCTTTACACTCTTCGGTCTTCACACGAGGGCTGCTGCGGTATACTAACCTTTTTTTTCCCGTATGACAACTTCAGCACGTCTCAACACAGTAAACAAAACGAACGTTTCCTAGCAACGACAACTGCGCTAAACACTAATGAGACAAGAAATAAATACACTTATTTGTATTTACAGTATTTGCAGCACATTTCATTATGTGGTTGTATTGTGAGTATTTGCAGCACATTTCTGTATTTGGTTGTTGTGAGTATTTGCCGCGTGTTTCTGTATTTGGTTGTTGTGAGTATCTGCAGTGTGTTTCTGTATTTGGTTGTTGTGAGTATCTAGAGTGTGTTTGTGTAAATTGTTGTGAGTATTTGCAGTGTGTTTCTGTATTTGGTTGTTGTGAGTATCTAGAGTGTGTTTGTGTAAATTGTTGTGAGTATTTGCAGTGTGTTTCTGTATTTGGTTGTTGTGAATATTTGCAGCAAGTTTCTATAATTGGTTGTTTTGAGTATCTGCAGCAAGTTTCTGTATGTGGTTGTTGTATTTGCAGCGCGTTTCTGTATTTGGTTGTTGTGAGTATTTGCAGTGCATTTCTGTATTTGGTTGTTGTGAGTATTTGCAGTGCATTTCTGTATTTGGTTGTTGTGAGTATTTGCAGCGCATTTCTGTATTTGGTTTTTGTGAGTATTTGCAGCACGTGCTCTCAAAATGAAGATGTATTCTGAGTGTTTTTTAACTGAGTTGCTATGAGGTTGTTAGGATGTTACTATGAGGTTGCAATGTTTTTTCTGAGTGGTTAACTGGGTTGCCATAAGGTTGCTATGGTATTCTGGGTGAAATGTATAGAAATGAAATACACAAACATACAGAACACACACACACACACACACACACACAAAACATACTTCATACATGACTGACACGTTGTTTACTGTCTGGGCAATATTTCCACTACTAAGATGGTCTTTACTACACTGCTATTGAGCTCCCATACCTTTATTACTGTTATTTGAGTGTGTATCCTTGAAATATGAGCTAGAGTTGTTTCTATTGATGTATAAGTTCATTAAATATGACAGCAGAGGAATAAAGGGTCGATACAGAGATATGAATTGGATATGAAATGTAAGGTAGAACAAGAGAGGTTGGGGGGATGAAATCATAACTGTATCATGCTCGGTTTACTTTCAATAGACCGATATGCTGATAATAAACAATAAAACCGAAGCCACTGTCTGGAGGTTCACTCTCATATCCACAGACAGGATATGAATGTTTTAATATTGATTTCTGTCTTCCAGTCCATCAGAAACTTTAATTAACTTCAGATTCAGCAACAAATGAGCAGACATGCAATGACTGTGTCAAGATATAAACAAAAGCTTGTATAGAAATGTGCTGATATCATTCACGGCCACAAATCATTACTATCGACTTGCTCTCGGGCCTTCGTGTGTTTTTGTGTGTTTTGCATGAGATAATTAGCCTAGTAAACATTCCTGCGGAGACAGATTGGAAAGTCATTAGGGTGAATCATTGGCACACAGCTCCACGCGGCTGATCGGGGGAGGCCTGCCAAAAGACGCACATGATAAAGGCGTGGCCAAGCGTGGTCATGTGGCTATGGGAATATTTCAGTGACAGGGGAAGCTAAACATTTTAATTTCAAGTTTCTGGTGTCAAATAGGATGTTGTTTAGGTTCAAAAGTGTAAAATAACACTGACTACTAGCTGCCGGGTTTATATCACCTCAGATGACCTCAACCAGATTGGTAAGTCGTATAACAGGGAATGATATTCATTTTTCTGATAATATACAGGCCATTTTGTAGTGTTATTAATTTACTATATATTCAGTTTTCATTTAAGTGTTAGTAATTTTGATGAACCAAACAAATAAAAATGACAATAGCATCTAAACAAAATGACTAAAACTTAAATGAAAACTAAATATATAAATATGGAAAACTATATTCAGTTATGAAAAACTATATTCAGTTTTCATTTAAGTTTTAGTCATGTATATGTATACATACATATCTATATATCTCTATATATATATATATATATATACACACACACACACACACACACACACACACTGCCGTTCAAAAGTTTGGGATCAGTAAGATTTTTTATGTTTTTTAATGGAGTCTCTTGTGCTCATCAAGGCTGTATTTATTTGATCAAAAATACAGAAAAAAAACTGTAATATTGTGAGATATTATTTCAATTTCTGATATTGATTATTTTATTTGTTTGGTTCATTCTATTAGTCTTTTATATTTCACTTGAGCTTAATTTATATTTAACTACTGTATATTTTTAGTAATTTTAGTACTTTAACTTTATTTACTTCAGTATCAACATTTCTAATTTGCATTTAAGAGAGAGAGAGAGAAAGAAAATTATTAACTATTAAATATATTTATCTGTCTATCTATGTATTTGTACAATTAGGTACAGAAAATCCATTTGATTTCTGTGTGTCCATCATTACAAACAGAAATTGAAAGCAATGCAAACACAAGCAGAGAGAGACGCAAAACCAGACAACACTCATATACACAGAGCCTAAAAGCTTATGTTTTTCTGGGAAATATTAGAGGGCTAAAGCTGGGTCATGAGAATGATGATAGCTTTGGCATTATCCTTTTCGCCAGTTGCCATCTGTTGTCATGGCAGCACAAACAGAGGTCATCCGCAGCCTGTCCCAAAATGTCACTGGGCCAAACTCCATTCAGTGGCCCTCTATAGACTAACACCTCTCTCGCAGCTCTGCGCTTTCATTCTGCTTCTTCCCCTCAGTCCTTCATTTATTCCTTTCACCTTGGCTTTTTTCAGTCCTTCAGATACTTTCTATCATTATTCTCCTCCCTGATAGTTTTGTGAAAATACAAGATGCTATAAATAGTCCTTAATAAAAAAAACAAGGTCCAAAAATTAGGTTGAAAAGTCTGAGGGCACTAATGAAAATTCTTCTATACTTGCATTTTTGAAATTTAATGCACATTTTAATTTAATATTACAATTTGATTGAAAATTCATATATGTTGCTCATGTGACTAGCATGGTTTGAGAATGATTTAAAGAGCTTCAATGAAAGCAAGAACATCTGACTGTCTCTACAAAGGAGTCACATGATCATGACACAGATTTGCTTGATAATGTTATTATAGTATTACTTATATACTATTTAGCTAATTAGCTTAAATTTTTGTAATTAGCTCAAATAGTTTTAGTTTACAATAACCACACTGTTGGTCACAAAAAGTGCACAATATATCAATATGTTACATATGTCATAATGTTTCTTTATCGTAAAATGTTCTAAAACTGCAAGTTTCTTTCCAGGTTTAAATCCCTTGTGGACTTTTGGACCCTAGTGTATACAGAACAAGTTTGGACTGGAGGATCATTTCACTTGTGAAACATTCATAGAATATGAAATCTGAGATTGTTGTCTCTATAAACTGAATGAGAAAACCAGGTTTTTGTGAATGTTTCATCGGTGGCCGAAGCTCTCAAGGCCTCAAAACCTTGAATGCTTTGCTATTTTCTTAAATGTTTTTTTCTTGCACATGGGCTTTTTTGGGTCATTCGCTGAATAGAAAAAAAAGTAATAAATCAGAACAAAAGATTCAAACCTGCATGTACTGTATCACGAACACACCACCTATTATGTCAACTTACGACCAACACATAACAAATTAAAAATATTGGTGTATTTGAGAATAATGAACAAATAAACACGCATTATTTAGGCATATTAAAAAGTTTTAAAGTGCTTAATGAAGGTCTTTGACTGCAACGGCAAAATTTTCAAATGCCTGAAGATACTCTATTTTTTCCAGTGTCTTTGATGCTAAAATCACATTCATATGCCATATGAAAATGATATAGAGATGAGCAGAAATAATTGCCTGAAGAACTGATAAAAAAAGGAAGCATCTCACTTCATGCACAATGTGTACATTAGCTCACGGCAAACATCTGCTTCATGCGAGCGTTTGCACTCATTTACACAATCGCTGCTATTTTTCAAGGGTTGCCATGGCGATGAGTCGGAAGAATTGCATTGGGAGAGAAGAACGATACAGAACAGCGGGGTGTGAGACAGCACGACCGAAGGCTTTTATGTCTATCGAAACGAGAAAGCTACGTTTGCGTGTGTTTTTCATAAATGATGACAGAACGAATCTGTGGAGACGCGGTTCCTGCGGTTGTCTTGACATGTGTGTGTGTGTGCGCTCACCTGTAGGCATGTAACACAGTTCAGGATCAGCGCCAGCATGACGAGAGCCAAAGCCAGGGAAGCAATATTCCGTCCGTCCCACAGAGACTCCACTAACGGAATGCTGCCCACCTGTCAATCACAACTCAAGCAATCATTAAACATTCCATGAAATGTTGCAACTGCTGTGTGTTTATGTTGATGCCATTTACCTGCCAGTCGTAGCAAAGCACTATGGGAGCCAGTAGAAGCCAGGCATTGAAGGCGAGCAGGTAGCAGTATGTAAGAAACCTAAATTGATAGCAAAGAATATAGCATTTAATTTATTAAGTGAATAAATATAAAGTTTAAGCCTTGTGCTGTGCTTAACCTAATTTGGTGTTCCCTAATTTGTTTGGTTTTTCACTCAAAAACTGAGGTGAGTAAGCTCAGATCAATGAATCCTATGATTAATCAGTTCCAAAAAGACATACAAAACTTGTGCTAATGGAAATAAAACAAGTTGAAGAAAAGAATGAACAAATATTTGGTAATAATATAACAAATTTTTTGCCTCACAACTTTTGTTTTTTCTATCACAAATGTGATAGAAATTTACAACTTTTGCCTCAGTAAACTCCTAATTTGCTGCATATTAATAGTTAGTAAGGTAGTTGTTAAGTTTAGGTACTGGGTAGGATTAGGGATATAGAATATGGTCATGCAGAATATGTGCTTTAAGTACTAATAAACAGCCAATATGCTAATATAATTGGTCCCTATACTAAAGTGTTACCCAATTTTGTGTAGGCTTGTCACCCTGTGTGAGCAAAGTCATTATGTTTTAGTACAATGTGATAACATTAATTAGAATTTTCAGGAGAAAGAATATCCTCCCCTGGTCAAAACAACCAGAACACAACATGGGGGTTAAAAAAGTTATAAAACGTTTTTTTTTTTACAATGAATGTGAAGGCTGAAGTCGCCATCATAAAGCTAAGATGTTCTGGGTGGTTGCCAGGGTGTTGCTATCGTGTTTTGGACAGTTTCTCCCTGACTTAAGTAAAATTGAATCCCAAACATGTCATAACATTAGTATTTTAAGAAACTGTTAAGAATTGTTATGCATCCACATAAAATATTAATGGTCCTTTGGCAATTATAGAAGTCATGCACACATAAAAATACTTTAGTAATATGAGTAAAACAACAGTTCTAGCAGTTTGGTGTAGTGCATACAATCTTCATGATTCTTGGATGAGAACATATTTCTCTGTTAACTGTTTTAAGATGAAGATGTGTGAGGGATGACAGTCAGACCGACCTGGTGAGCAGATATGGAGAGAAGGATGTTGGATTGTCTTGCTCTGAGAACAGCGGCATGGATCCACCCATTAACCATAAACGGAAAAACATGATGACTGTAACCTGCACAAAACGAACTTGAACAAATGAGCACTTGAGGTCATGGGGTTTGCACAAACGTGATAGAAATGCCAGTGCTGATTTAAATGAAATAAATGTTTGATAATGAAATAAATAATGAAATAAATATAATAATGAGAATAAAAAATGTAAAAATGTTAAAACATTTGAACATTAAATAGGCACTTGATAATTCATATTATGAAAGTTTAACACTATTTATCAGCAGTTATCAGCTGACAAAAATAAGTTTGAGAACCCCTGTTAATGTAACTTGATTGCTAATATTATTAGATTGAGGGACACAAAGCCTGGTCAAAGAGCACTTTTAAATTGGACAAACATGTGGATATGCCCCTGAAAGCAAAAGAGTCATCTTTTTTGGGGGGGTTAATTTTCCTGGAGGATAAAGACAGTGAATTTTAAATGCACATATCTGCTGGCTTTTAGTAGATTGCTATCACATACAGTAGATGAGCTCAAAACTAACAGACATGAACTAAAAGCCAGAAAACTTTGATTTTGCTTTTATGGGGTCAAACACCAGTTCAGATCTTTAACCACTAAGTCACATCACAGGGCTAAACTCAGAAGTTACCTAAACTGAGAAGCATTGCGACATTTGGCCGTAAAAACGTAGCTACTTACATGTAGCGAGATGACGCAAGCTCGTTTGACGAATGGGCTGGAAATTCTGTCGAGCTCCTTCAACCTGGAGCGCGACAGGTGCCTGGAATGAAAGCATAACCAGATGTGACAGTTGTTTAACGACTCCACAACTCAATCAGCTGATGAACCCATTTTCATTCATTACTGACTTAATCAAACCATCAGCGAATTACTTCACGGGTATATTAATCTGTTTACTGCTGCTTTCAATTAATTACCTCTCCATCTTGGAAAACAGAGCTGCAAGAAAACAAGTGAAAAGCTACACACAAACACTCTCACAGTCCTTATTAAAAGACTTTAAAATGCCACTCTAAACTGGAACGGCATCCTCCTTCTTTGAGAGTGCTGGGATGTACAGTGAATTTTAATTCAGCGTGACATGACACCATGACAGCTGACTGGAAATGTGGGTGAGATGAATGAAAGAAAAGAAGAGGCGAGAGAAGGAGGTGGGGGAGGAGCGGAGCTCAGGCCGTACATTGCACTTTTGCTGATTGATTCAGTAAAGAGTTGCAGAGAGCTGGGCTTAATGACTGTCTGTGTGTGTGTGTGTGTGTGTGTGTGTGTGTGAGCATCAGTGCATTTCAGAGCGTATTGTACTCCAGGGATCAGTAACCAGGCTCAAAGACAGCACTGTATTTTAAAAAAAACGCATGCCTCCCGCCTCTATTCTCGCCTTTTATTGCTATTTCCATTTTTTGGCGTTTTTGTCTGGTTACAAGAAAATGAAGAGATATAGAAAACAGGGAGGGGTTTTATACTAAACAATTATTGCTTAATGAATTTTAATTCATTAATTCACATTCCTGTCCTTATTGTGATTGATTCATCAGTGCATGTTATTAAAAAATACAAATAGTCTTGATAATGTTTCTCTACGTCTGAAACAACTTTCCTTTTCTGATGACATCATCAAGGCCACCAAGTTTCAACCAGTTAAGAAGTTTCCAGGTTTATTGTGAATGATTCAATTGTGCATGCTATTCCAAAGAATTTGAAATACAAAATGTAGATTTCACCACAATATAAACACTTTCACAATACAAACGACTTTCCTTTTACGATGACATCACCAAGGCCATCAAGTTTCAGCCAATGGGTAGTGGCTGTGCGTCAGAAGGGGAGGAGTCCTACACAAAATGCAAACTGGCACAGGAATTAAATCCTGTGGTTAAAATTAAGCCCTGTCTGACATGTTTCCCTTATTAAATATGCTCTTTCACTTGGAAACATGTCACCTTATGGGAATAAAATGTGTTGCGAATGCAGTTTAATTTTAAATGTCTCCAATTTGTAAATTTTTGCAACCAAGCATAATTAGACCCAACTATGAATATACAAATAAGATGTCAACATCTGCTGTGCCATTAAATGTGCCATAGCAACTAGAAATAAGACAATTATGGCATGTCTGCACCAAACAGTACAAATGCAGATAAACAATCATGTTATTGGAATTAGGAGCATTTATTTAGTTAATGTCAGGTGTTTGTGAGGCATTTGTAATTGATACTCTTATGAATATTGCACTGGTGTAGAGATACAGGAGAGAAAACAAGTGTCGGCTTATGCATTTAATAATAACAAAGCCCATAGGAGACACCCCAACCCCTTTACTGCAAACACACACACACACACACACACACACACACACACACACCAAAACGTACACGGAGAGACAGCATGTCTGCAGGCATTACGACGACTATCAGTCGCAATCACACACTCCACACTGTGTGTGTGTGTGTGAGAGAGAGTTTGTGTCTCATGTCCTCCCCAGGGTCACGGGTAGCAGCAAAGGTTTATGGGCACTTTTGAAAATCAAATAAAGCTGCAGAGCCCTCATTCCCCAGGGGGAGATGCAGACAGAGAGAATCTTTCCTTTGCTGTTCTTTAAGGCTGCAGAGTGTTATCATTCCAGCCAGCGAACCACAGCCCAAGTCACATGTTTTATATAAGTGTCACGGATGTTCTTTTCTGCTGCGTCTGTTAACATCCTGTTACTATGATGCCTGATTAGCTCATAAATATTCCTTTAAGTCTAATAATCTACCTAATAAATATACATGGTACTTTCATTGTATGGTGTACAAAATGAAAAAATCTAATTTTATTATTTTTCCTACTTTTTAAAAGTATTTTTAGTACTTTTTCAACAGATGGTTAGTAAAAGGAGGTGTTCAATCATTAGAGGCCGTCAAACTAAATAAAATAAAATAAAAATAAATAAATAAATAGCTCCCATAGGTTTTGCAATGCTGTTACTAAAATCTGGAACACGTCTAAACATGGAACATGATTTCTGTCATTTTCATTGAATAAACTTTAAATAAGCAAAATTAAAAAGATTATATTTCTTAAAAAACCTGCTCTAGAATGATGAAAAAGTAATATGGTTGCAAATTTAAGGATTTTTAAAAATGGAAAATAACATTAAAGGGATATATACAAAAATGTAGAACACTAAATATTTTGTTAAATATAAATATAATTTTTGGGGGGAAATTATTATTTTAATAATTATAGTTAATAATAAAAATAATTTAATTGTACGGTATAAATTCCATGATTATGATTGAGAAGCGGAATACCTTTGAGGTAGGAGGAATTAAAAAAAAATTAAACAATAATTTAAAATAAAAATAAATGTTAAACCCACTTTACATGCCGGTTAATGTTATTTTCGAAAATAGTTCATAAGCATATCCAATAGCTTTGACAACCACATGAGATGTGTGACTCCACTGCTTTAAAAAAAATGAAGATAAACAAATATCCGCATTTGTGAAATGTGGCGCATGCATGCAAGTAAACAAATAAAGGCTACAAACATCAGATTATTCATATTAAATGTCTTAATAATGGATTAAAGGAGCTTGCTACTGGATGTTTGATGTCATGTTTATCTGTGAGGTTATGTGCTCTGTGACTAATGTGGAGAAATAGATACATGTCTTGTGTTTTTGAACACATGGGAACGTCGAGAGAATTAACTGCAAAACATCGCCGGCACTGAACATAATTTAAGTGCTGTAGCGATATTGTAACAACCCTGTGGACTGTTTGTTGTGGTTTCTTCCCCTTGTGTTGGTTTAGCCCGTATAATCATTAGTTAATCACCTCCATTGTGCTCACCTGTCTGCCCCTCGTTATCTGCAATATATCTGTTCCTGTCTCTGGTATTGGTTTTTGTCGGTTATTGTGAATGTTACCCTGAGTGTGTGTGTCTCATCTACCCGAATCTGCCTTGTTGTCTCTACATTAAATATCCTTATTTGAATCCTTGTCGTCCTCGTCATCCTGCCTGCCTCCACACACCTTGACCGTGACAGATATAGACAACATAATGCATTACTGCAACATGATATACATACATGGATGCAAACGGTATCACAGATGGCGCAGCTGGCCAGATAACTTTTAACGTGCGAGTGGTTTCTAAGGTGTTTCTATGTGGCTGCTAAAATGTTCAGAGTGGTTAAAATGCTGTTATGACTGTTAATGTCAAAATAAAACCATAAAACCATGAAAAAGGGGTTTCTTTACACTATCAAAACGGCAAGGCTGGGACAGCAACTTATTAGCCTGGGGGGAGAGGAATGAGTATGGGATTTGTGTGTGAATGTGTGTAATGTTTGCACACAGCACTCAAGGATCAGTCTGGTATCTCAGTCGTGTGTCTCCTTCAGTAATGAGAACCCAAGGGCCAGTCAAGGGGTCCCTATCTATTTTCCACTCACTGATGAGCCCCTTTGTTCAGCTTTTCACACTCTCGGAGAGTGAAGGCCCACTGGACACAGAGCACATTTTAAGTAGCTGAGACTGTAATTGAAGCAAATGAGGTTGACACGAAGAGAGAGAGAGAAAGAATGAGAGAGTTTGGGTTGAGTCGGGGAGTGCGATTGCTGTTTGTCTCGCCTGATTGACTCTCTTTAAATGCCAATTACCACCACAGCCGAACGAAAGAGCCGAGCTGTAATTGGAAGATTGCTTTGCGTATTCTCCATTGCAGATATGTGCGTTGATCTTTGGCTAGATTGCCTGCTCACAATTTGTTTGGTACCAGTCAAACAGGAAGATTCTTTAAATGATTAAAGAAGTGAAAAACTAATTTGCTTTCATTTGAGTAGTCTACCTGTATGCAATAAAAAGACATGCGGTAATGAACATTTTGTCATTTGTGGTCATGCAACAAATAGATGATTATAATATATACATATTTTTTTAACTTGAGACAATATTCAATGTGTATATTAGAGGTCGACCGATTCATCGGTTTTGCCGATTAATCGGCACCGATAGTTGCTTGGCGGAACTATCGGTTATCGGCAAAAATCAATGTCGATAGTTTTCCGGGTTGCGTCTGTTGCTGGAGTGGCCGAGAAGGGTCCGCTGCCATTATACAGTACGAGAGCGGCCTCTAGAGGCGGAAATCACTTAACAGCACGTGTTGCTATCGGTATCGGTAAAATCCACTATCGGTCGACCTCTAGTGTATATTGCAATATCTTTGAATCTGCTCAGGGATTTTCCTTTCAGAAAAAAATTATTTTTAACAAACAGCCAAAAACAAACAGCAAAAATTTTTTTTTTAAATTTTCATTATTATATTACATTACATTATATTATATTATAGTGATATTGTTTACAGCACTTTTGACAATATTCAATTTATATATGGCAACATTTTTAAAGATTTTATTTTTTATTTCAATTTAGAATTTTTCTTTTTTTTACTATACAGCCAAACATTTTTACTAAAACAATTTCTATTATTTTTTTAAATTAAGATTATTTTATATTAAACATTTTGAATCTGATACAAAATGTTTCATAATAATGAAACTCATTATTAAATTAAAGTAAATTATACTGACATTTTGCACTGATTTACTTCAATTAATTGAACCTGCCACTGCATTTTTGAACATGAACGTAATCTAATGGCAAGCTTTTTAGAAATGGCTAAATAGAGCACATTAAATCATTGCAATATTCATGATGTTGCTAAATGTTTTACACAAAATAAAAGCTCTGTGTACATATTCGATTACGGAAATAGAACATACTAATTCGGTTCCCTGAAAGGTCACTACCCAAGGTCAGACTCTGTGTCGTCGGCATGCATTAGCATGTTTTGATGAGCTAAGCTAATTTTCAGACAGTACATACAACAGTCGATGTCTGTCTAGGGACTGTCGATCTTTAACCGTCTCCTAATGAATTTAAAGAGTGTCTGTGCTATGTGATCCGACTGCATGTGATGAATGTGTATCGGTCACTTATAGCACCGTCTCAGCCTTGGGCTGAAGATTGAAAGCACATGGCTGCTCCGATGCTCCGGCCACAGTGGAATTCTCCATAAACATTCCGCTGAAGATTTCATCACAGACGGCCTTCCTTGAGCCCTTTACATGCCATTTATATATACTGCACACCAGCGAGGGATTTAAATGACTGCTATTTCAGATCTAAATCAAAGAGGTGACCAACCAATCAAAAACAATTTGAGAATTGTTTGAAAAGTGATAAAATATGATCGAAACTCTGTCACGTTGTCATGCATGCTGACTGTAAAAATTCCAACACAATGACACACAGAGCTTTCCAAAGCAATGCTAGCCGACAATAATCAGTGTCCGCTAATATTATGGCATAGCAAACACACAAACACTTACAAGATGAGTGGTTTGCGGCACAGCACCAGGAAATCGTATAGGATGCACACACCAAACACCGTAACGCCTGTCTCTTTCACCAGCATGGCACAGGTGCCCAACAACAGACTGAGAGCCAGTGACAAGACGGACACTGTGGGGGGAAACTCGTCAGCCATTCTGCTTGCTGACACACTCCTGAAAGACAAAAAAAGAAGTGAAAGTCACCACATTTACACTACTGTTCAAACGTTTGGGGGGTCATTTTTTTAAAGAAATGAATGCTTCTAGTCAGCTAGGATGCATTAAATTGATCAAAAGTTACATTAAAGACATTACGTTACAAAATATTTCTATTTCAAATAAACGTTGTGCGTTTGAACTTTCTATTCATCAAAGAAACCTGAAAAAAAGTTTCCTCAAAAATATTAAGCAGCACAACTGTTTTCAGTATTGATTCTATTAAAAAATGAACAAATTCTAAGACTTATGAACAATTTAGAAAGTTAATGGCAGTAAAAAAAAAAGTCTTGGTTCGCGTGGTCTGACAATGATTTATCTACAATTCTTTAATTCATGGCTCTATTCATCATACAAATCATGATAATCGAAATAATAGGAACCAAATCATGACCAAATTTCAGATTTCAAGATGTATCGCAACGCAGGTTAATTGGATTATTTTAGTCAGATTTACAATTATTTTCAATAATATGCTGAAAACAACAATTTAGTAAAAAATCACAATCAAACACATCATAAAATCTGAAATTCCTCTATTGTTTGGTTTGATAATATTACACAAACATAACTGGAAGGACAATCTACACAAGGTTTCACATTCACAGATTAAACAACTGTATTTTGGACAAAAAATTAATATATAAATAGCTTTGTTTTTATAATTACAATCAATGATTACATTTCGTAATCAATGCATTACATTTTCATTGTTAGATGTGTTTTCTCACACTCTGATGGAAAATACTCTGCTGTTACCTAATATAGGAGAGAAAGGACAAGAGGAACAACACGCCGGCTAACACATCAGCTCTCCCAACAATCCCAGACACCTGTAACACACAATTATGACACATTTATAATCCATAACCGTGTTTTACTTGACAAATGTAGCATAAAACAGTCTTAGGAAAAAAATACATAAAAATGTCATTTTGCTTGAAATTTTAATGTCACAGTCATTGAGCCTCTCTCCCAAAATGGTTTGAGTGCTGACGCCCATTCCTGATGTCAGCCTGCATTCTAAATATATTCACTTCTATTGTGGCATAAAGGGTGGTGTGAAAGTGTGAACTGTGTGAGGAAAAGGTGGATACATGTGTGTGTGTGTGTTTGCAATGAAGGAGAGCCACTGCACAATTAATGATCACTTCTTTGTAAGACAAATGGAGGAGAGCGAAATCAAATAAGGGGAGAGAAAGAACGGGAAGGAGAAAACGAAAACGTGAGGGCAAGAGTGAGAGAGATTTATTTTCCTTTTATCTTCCCATCCCCCTAAAAACGTACATCATCCATAAAGTCCTCCTATCCTCTCCAATCTGTTTTCTTGCACTTTTTCCTGCTTGTTTTTGCCAGAGGCACAAATGCTAAAATGATCCCACAGTTGACACACTCCACATCTGGAGGGTTTCTGAAGCCCATCCCCCAGACGCAGAATTCCATGGAATTATACACACACACACGCTTCCAGAAGACACACCCTGGAGCAACACACCATACATGCACCGGTGGTGAGGGACACAGAGTGTGTGTGTGTGTGTTTTTCACTGCTCTGAGACATCATCTTAAATGTAAACATATAAAGCCCAGCGGCCCTTAATACAGCTCAGCGTCTGTGTGGTATTACAGTGTTTATGGGCTGAATACAGATGTAAATGCCGGGCCAGTGGACCTATCAGCAAATCTAGCACCAGACTTTCACAGTTGCTGTAATAAACCACTGTTGCAGACACAAAATCACCCACTAAAAGCATGTATAAATGCTGCCTCCGGATCATGTCGGAATAATATTATTTATGAGATAAGCGCTTGTAAACGCCACCCTAATGTCGTAATGCATCCAGCAACTAGGGATATTGCAGTTATCATTTATATATATTTTTCTATTATCCATTAATAAAATATTTGATAAGAAAGTGTGTAATTTCTAATTTCTGCACCACTAAAATTAACACTACAAAAACATAATTTATTGTATGTTAGTAAATTATTAATATTATGTTTTAATTTTATAAATTATATATTATACACACACACACACACACACACACACACACACACTTTAACACATACACACACATTTTTAAATAAACATTTTTATTTATATTACTATTTTATGTGTTTATCTATCTATCTATCTATCTATCTATCCACATACATATGTATGCATACACACATTTTAAAATACAGATTTTTCTATGGAATTTTTTTGCTTTTCTAAAACATTATCAAATATTTACATTTTACTTAATTGTTCAATTTTATTAAATTAAATTAATTGTATTTAATAAACATATAATTATATAATATTAATAATAATAATAATAATTGAATAATAAAACAAGCTAATTAAAATTCTTCAACATTTCTAATTCATCCTAATAAAATGATTTATATGCTAACTTTGAATTTTGCACATGTATATCAATATCACATAATTACAAATATCTGTGATTGTAACTAGGAACCTCCCAGAAGGACTGTATGTACAATCCAACACACACACACACAAAACCTGACCATGCATAATGCCATTACCCACACAGTTGTGTAGAGTTTGAATGACCCTGTACTTATCCATCATTCCATTAAACTTTTACATTATTTGTCACCTGTCCTCCTACACATTTCCCACTGTTTGTTTCAAACAACAGGCCATTACCAGCACTAATAATCTCTTATCCTGCCTCATAATGGAGCATTTCACCCTGGACAGTTGCAGAGAGTACACACACACTATACAATAAAAGATCATGTTCCTAATCTATTGTGTTTTAAGACATTCGGTCCATAAAGTAGATCCATGGATCTCTGAGGCCCTTTCAAAGGCGTGGATTAAATTGTGACTACTTCTTTCCCCATGCTAAGACTGGCGATTAAATACACACACGCACACCACACATCTACGGGTTGATTGTATATCAAGCTGGGGATCTGAAACGCTGCACTTCTCAGAAAGACCCACAGCTATACCTCATTTCAGCCAATTACCTAATTCAACAGGAATTCCTCAAGAACAGCTGCAGTCGGGCCCTGCCCTGCCAACGGAGGGTCCACACGCACACGCACACGCACACGCACACGCACACACACATACACACACACACGCACAGACACACACACACACACGCACACACACACACTCACACACACACACGCACACACACGCGCACACACACACACAGCATCCGACTGCTGCGAAACCAAATCTACAAACCGTTTTTCCACTCACACTGTAAATGTAAAACCTAAGAGGAACAGATAGTGTAGAGAAACTTACACAAACACACTTTATCGCACACGCACAGCTGAAAGCCGAGCAGGCGTTGGACACGAGCTGAAGTTCCTGTGTGACTTTTTTTTTTTTTTTTTAAAGGTGCACGATTGTGCAAAAAAGTTAAGATCAGGAAATAATATGACTCATATATGCAGAAATGTCTGAAACTGTATGAATGGGAGAGTAGAATAAGAAAAAAAGTGTAGCTAATGACAGGACTAAATGCATTTTTTCAATTACAAGACAGTGTGAGGACATGGGCAGTGGACAGCGGCGGGTGGCTGTGAGGGAGGAAGTGGGACAGATGGTCAGCAGGTTGCAGGCAGGCTTCAGTACAGTCTCCAGGGAGAGACAGAATGCCAGTGAACGCAGGCCTTTCATCCTCCATCAGGAGCCTGCTGATGCCTGTCAAGTGATGCTCCTCTCCACTAACAACTAGCCAATGGCCCTGCTGTGAGGACAAACCTTCGGTTGCAAGCTGAGCGATGCACATCTCTAGCATGTGCCGAGGGAGCTGATGTAACCTGATAACCTTATCTGATATCATTCACTATGATACTGACACCAAATAACCGCTATTTAGTTTCATGAAACACCATGGAGCATGTGTTCAAGGGTGAGGCAAATTTGAGGCAAAAAACTTTAGTTTTTTAAGGTGATAGATAGTGGAGAGTGAAAGCAAGAGATGAAGCATCACTAACAGTCAGATGTTTGGAAGAAGTAAGATTTTTGGATGTTTTTGAAGGAAGTCTCTTAAGACTGCATTTATTTGATCAAAAATATAGAAAAAAAACATTAAAATAAAAATTATTTTAAATTGTAATAATATATTTTAAAATGTAATTTCTTTCTGTGACGGTAATACTAAATATTCAGCAGCCATTAATGCAGTCTTCATTGTCACATGATCCTTTATTTTAATATGCTGAGAATACTATTTTAAATTGTAATATTTCTCAAATCACCATTTTTACTGTATAGTATACTGTATCTCCATCTAAAAATTTTATAAATTCAATAAAATTATATATTTTTGACCCCACCACAAAAAAGATTTATTATACATAAAAACTATATGTATAATTAAATAAACTATAAACTATTCTTGTATGTATGTATATATATATATATATATATATATAATATAACATTAATGATACTATTTTGTTCAGCATATATACATTTAAATTATGATGAAACTTGTTTGAAAACTTGATTTATGTTCTGTTAGAAAATGAAGCTAATCTGTGAACTGTATTCTCTGATACATTATGCCATGGTGCCCATTCAGTTAATGTGAGTTTGAATACAGCTTGTGACATTTTGCAATCCCATTATTCCCTCTTCGTCCATCATTTCTAAATTCTCATCTCTTGCTGTCCCTACCCTGAAAGTGGCAATAAATTAAAGAAAAAGAAAACTATGATAATTCCACAAACACACACAGAGAGTTGAGTAAAGCACCTCCTCTTTGTCTTTCTTTTATTTATCCAGAGACTAATTATATTTCTGCTTGATCAATCAAAACTCTGAGGACAGCACCTCCTCCAGCAGCCGTGTGTGTGTGTGTGATTGTGAGTCTCATTAATGCTGGTGGGATGCAGCTGTTGATGTATGGTGTTTACACAGAGCTGATGATTGGAGTCTGGCATGGACTCACTCCAAACAACCCAGCAAATGCTCTACTGTTAACAAACTCTGCAGCTCTGAAAGCGAAACTCAAACACAGTCCACATCTCTAGAAAGCCCAAAGAAACACCCTCAACTTTCACAGAACATTAAACATAGAATTCCTGAATATTAAATTAACTATTTAAACATATTCAATTTGAACATATATTTATGTAATTTATTTAAATAAATAATATATAAAGTATACACACACATATGGTTTATATATTACATGTTATATACATATTAAATATTATTTATAGCATTTATATCAATAGATAGATAGATATGATAGATATGAATTTCATTCATTTTTCATAACAATAAAATATTTTTAAAAATCAAATTTTAGTAAATTTTTTTATTCACCTAAAAATATATAATGTTCAGAAAATGCATTAAAATAATTTTGACCACAAGTGAAAATTATCTTATATTTGTGTGTATTAACATATAAATTGCATATAATATAATAATGTAATCTATAATATAAAAATATAATACAGACAGAGATAGATAGATAGATAGATAGATAGATAGATAGTTTCTTTGTAATAAATATTTTTAAATAATGTATTAAAATAATTTTGCCCAAATATAAAAATTATCTCATAATTAATCAATTAACTGGTTAATTTATTCTCCCTCATGTTACTCAAAAACTTTACACTCTTATTTTTGTAATTAGCATTGCACAGCCCTTACCATACAACAACATTTACGGACTCAGAATAGATTACAGTCGAAATAAGTAGAAATGCAGCATGTTGTGCATGTTCACTCACAGCTTCGGTGTGAATGGGGTGAACAGAGAAAAGCAGTGCTGTGAGGAAAGAGAAGTTGCTGTCTTCAAACACACACTGTTCGCAGGTGAGCATGAGCAGCACCGTCACCATGCAGTGCAGAAACACGTTCACCAGGTGGAAGTAGAATGGAGTCATGCCGCCCAGCAAAATGTTCAACCTACAGCGAGAGTGAAAAAGAGAGAAACAGTCACATTAAAAAGATATGAGCATGTCCATTTTGCTGGCTTCAACTTCTGCTGAGTTTTGCCAGATAATTGTATATTGAGCATCAGATATGTTCTGATTGACTATGATTGTGTTCAGTCATGCAGCATGTTCGTTTTTACTATGGACAGACAAATTACTTTAGAGAGGAAAGTTGCAGTTTCATGGTAAAAAGTGGATTTCAGGTCTGTCTCAGCACGCAAAACAAAAAGACCTGACTGTGGAGAAACCTCTGATGCTCAGTAAACACTTTTGCTTGACCTTGCAATGCGGAAGCACAGGAAGCCCTCAAAGAAAACGAGAGTGAGAGACCGAAAGAGATGAGAGAAGGGAACAATTAGCCTAAAGCAATGCAACATTAATGAGGTTCCATGGTCACCTTGACTTGCAGGAGAGCTTGCATTAAAATTTAGCAAGAGCACCAGAGGCAGAACATGGCATGGATTATGATGAACATGAACTCATTTCACAATACACTGAGATATAATATCACCTCAAACTAAAATATCATCATCAGGTTTTTAATGATTGTAGGGGGATTATATATATATATATATATATATATATATATATATAAGAGCATTTTCTATCTATCTATCTATCTATCTTATATTTGTATTTTATAATAGTTGTATATAAAATAATATTTGTATTTTAATGGATATTTATTTTGTTTTCTTATTTTTTTTAGCAATGTATATTTATATATGCTAGAAATAATAATTGTATTGTTTTCATTTTTTTACGTTTTCGTTTTTCTAGTTTATACATTTCATATATTTAGATTACCGGTAACTATCTTTTAAAGGTTTTCTTCACATAAAAAATATCATATTCTGAAATTGAATTCAAATAATTTCACCCCAATGAAAATTTGCTCATTATTTATTCTCTCTCATGACACTCAAACACCTTATGCTGTTACTTTCTTCTTTCTTTCTTTCTTGTTTATTCCCCTAAACCTAAGTATAAACTACATTAATATCGATGGCACTTGCTACAATCCAATTACCATCAAAATGTAATCATGAGTAGATGCTTAGCTTGTTTTACTCTAATTAAAGATGATTTTGGAGGGTCTCCCTATTAGGATTGTGAAAAGCACAAGACTTTGTCAGGATAAATGCCAGTTCACAGTACTTTCAGACCTACTTGGACAGCGTACTTTATTATGCGAGCATAAAAAGCTGTCCATGAAGGTTCTACATGAGTCACTGAATACACCTGCCACTTAATATTTAGCTCCGAGCTTGACGTTCAGCGCTCAGGGTCGAGACCAAGCCGGAGAATGAGAGGAGAAATGAGAGCGAAAAGGGTGACAGTTAATGAAATGATGGAGGGAAAACGATAATGACTGTGAAACAGTTTGTTCATCTGCAGGCAATGACAAGCCTGTGTTTGTTTAACCGCCGCTGATGAATGTGACATCGAGACGGGAGTGTGTGTATTACAGTCTCTACAGGAGAACAAGAAAATGTCTTCAGGCCTCATCAAAGCTGAAAATAAAAATCTAGCCATCTATCCTCCTGAGTGTGCAGTCTTTAGTTTCCATCAGACAGCATCATTAGGCCGTTCTGCAATCCCAGAGCCATGAAAAACTCTTGGTCACCACTAACATCACATAATTGCAATGCTCTCAGTGAGCAGAAAAGCGAGTCCAGTTGATTTGAGGAAACTATATGAAAGGAATGGTTCACCTCAAAGTGGAACTTCTGTCATTATTTACTCACCCTTCATGACATTCTACAACATTGAGCACTAGAGTACAAATAACAGGGGCTGTGAAGCTCAAACAATTCCCAATGTTTTGATATATATATATATATATATATATATATATATTGTGTATGTAATTTTTTTCTTCACAAAAATGTTCCAGCTCGATAGTTTCAGTGTGCAGGATGTAAAAATAGATGTAAAGGTCAACAAATGTTAGAATTTTAAGTGAGTGTTCCCCATCCTTTATGGTTTAGCCATTAATAGTACTGTGAAAGGAACACACTAAACTTAAATTGTAAATTACTGATAATGTTAACATCTGGATGAGTTATTTTTATTCTAGATTTGTTTATTTTGAATTTTTGTCTGCCTTTTTAAAGTTTAGCAGCCATGGTCACTATAAACTAAACTCTTGCTATGGACCAATTCTCCAAAATCATCTACTTGCATGCTCCAGGGAGGAAATAAGAGCATTTGGGTTTGGAGTGACATGATGGTGAATAAATAATGACAGAAATTTAATTTTTGTGTGAACTAATCCTTTAAATTTAGAGGCAGCTCTAGCGTTGTGTTAAAGGCTCTGCTCTAAGCTCAAACTATCTGTGCATGTCTGAGAAAGACAGCTGAAGTTTTTCAAGAGTCGGTGTCAAGTCGGCATTAAAGAGCAGATAAAAGACACGAGATACAAGAGCGACTAAGCTCACAGCTCTCTCTCGCACACACACGCCTGTGTTTTATCTCTTTACTCATACATACACACTGGGGAATGAGCAGCACCCATTCGCTCTCTCATGACATGCACGGCACAAGACTGATGAACGCCAAAATACTAGGGTTACCTTGCTCAAAACCTCTCCTCTAAGTATTAAACTTTGGCACGTAACGGCTGTCAGGGTGGAAATAAGTAGGAACCTTTTCCCAGGCCATAATAATGTGAGCCAAAAATAATATTTTATGTTGTTTAAATATAAAACATTTTT
>NW_015660890.1:324061-358292 GCF_001515625.1 Sinocyclocheilus rhinocerous
ACAGGGGCTGTGAAGCTCAAACAATTCCCAATGTTTTGATATATATATATATATATATATATATATATATATTGTGTATGTAATTTTTTTCTTCACAAAAATGTTCCAGCTCGATAGTTTCAGTGTGCAGGATGTAAAAATAGATGTAAAGGTCAACAAATGTTAGAATTTTAAGTGAGTGTTCCCCATCCTTTATGGTTTAGCCATTAATAGTACTGTGAAAGGAACACACTAAACTTAAATTGTAAATTACTGATAATGTTAACATCTGGATGAGTTATTTTTATTCTAGATTTGTTTATTTTGAATTTTTGTCTGCCTTTTTAAAGTTTAGCAGCCATGGTCACTATAAACTAAACTCTTGCTATGGACCAATTCTCCAAAATCATCTACTTGCATGCTCCAGGGAGGAAATAAGAGCATTTGGGTTTGGAGTGACATGATGGTGAATAAATAATGACAGAAATTTAATTTTTGTGTGAACTAATCCTTTAAATTTAGAGGCAGCTCTAGCGTTGTGTTAAAGGCTCTGCTCTAAGCTCAAACTATCTGTGCATGTCTGAGAAAGACAGCTGAAGTTTTTCAAGAGTCGGTGTCAAGTCGGCATTAAAGAGCAGATAAAAGACACGAGATACAAGAGCGACTAAGCTCACAGCTCTCTCTCGCACACACACGCCTGTGTTTTATCTCTTTACTCATACATACACACTGGGGAATGAGCAGCACCCATTCGCTCTCTCATGACATGCACGGCACAAGACTGATGAACGCCAAAATACTAGGGTTACCTTGCTCAAAACCTCTCCTCTAAGTATTAAACTTTGGCACGTAACGGCTGTCAGGGTGGAAATAAGTAGGAACCTTTTCCCAGGCCATAATAATGTGAGCCAAAAATAATATTTTATGTTGTTTAAATATAAAACATTTTTATATAACATCTTTAAATAATTAAAAATCTTATCAAATTAATGTTTTCTTCCAAATTACTTGCAAAGCCAACATTTTCACTGCCACTGCGACCAAAGAATAAGGTTTTCAAATTATTTTTAGCAATGTATTTTTATATCTGCCAGAAATAATATTTGTGTTGTTTAAAGGTATTGTCAGGCTTGTGTTGTGTTTTGTTCCCCATGTGCTCCCTGTGTCCCAGTGATTATGCCCATATTTGGTTAGTTTCCTGTTCCTGTCCTGATTATGTTGATTTAATTCCAGGTGTTCCCCGTTTATTTCTATTGATCCCAGGTGTGTCTAGTCATCCCCTCGTCTTGTCATGTGTTTAAATAGTTTTCCCTGTGTTCAGTTCAGCGTCCGGTATTGTCCATGTCTACGTGAGTTTTCCGTTTCTTTAATGTTATTAAACGTCTCTGGATTGATGTACTCCTTGTCTCCCTCAGTTCCTTGACACAAGACAGCAAATAAAATCAACAACTGTAAAACGAAGCAACTGCATAATTTATTCAGCCGCAATGCACTCTGGGAGTCAGTGAGTAGCTATACTAAGGCATTGGTAAACCTAAATGAGATTTGTTTATTTTGAATTTTTGTCTGCCTTTTTAAAGTTTAGCAGCCATGGTCACTATAAACTAAACTCTTGCTATGGACCAATTCTCCAAAATCATCTACTTGCATGCTCCAGGGAGGAAATAAGAGCATTTGGGTTTGGAGTGACATGATGGTGAATAAATAATGACAGAAATTTAATTTTTGTGTGAACTAATCCTTTAAATTTAGAGGCAGCTCTAGCGTTGTGTTAAAGGCTCTGCTCTAAGCTCAAACTATCTGTGCATGTCTGAGAAAGACAGCTGAAGTTTTTCAAGAGTCGGTGTCAAGTCGGCATTAAAGAGCAGATAAAAGACACGAGATACAAGAGCGACTAAGCTCACAGCTCTCTCTCGCACACACACGCCTGTGTTTTATCTCTTTACTCATACATACACACTGGGGAATGAGCAGCACCCATTCGCTCTCTCATGACATGCACGGCACAAGACTGATGAACGCCAAAATACTAGGGTTACCTTGCTCAAAACCTCTCCTCTAAGTATTAAACTTTGGCACGTAACGGCTGTCAGGGTGGAAATAAGTAGGAACCTTTTCCCAGGCCATAATAATGTGAGCCAAAAATAATATTTTATGTTGTTTAAATATAAAACATTTTTATATAACATCTTTAAATAATTAAAAATCTTATCAAATTAATGTTTTCTTCCAAATTACTTGCAAAGCCAACATTTTCACTGCCACTGCGACCAAAGAATAAGGTTTTCAAATTATTTTTAGCAATGTATTTTTATATCTGCCAGAAATAATATTTGTGTTGTTTAAAGGTATTGTCAGGCTTGTGTTGTGTTTTGTTCCCCATGTGCTCCCTGTGTCCCAGTGATTATGCCCATATTTGGTTAGTTTCCTGTTCCTGTCCTGATTATGTTGATTTAATTCCAGGTGTTCCCCGTTTATTTCTATTGATCCCAGGTGTGTCTAGTCATCCCCTCGTCTTGTCATGTGTTTAAATAGTTTTCCCTGTGTTCAGTTCAGCGTCCGGTATTGTCCATGTCTACGTGAGTTTTCCGTTTCTTTAATGTTATTAAACGTCTCTGGATTGATGTACTCCTTGTCTCCCTCAGTTCCTTGACACAAGACAGCAAATAAAATCAACAACTGTAAAACGAAGCAACTGCATAATTTATTCAGCCGCAATGCACTCTGGGAGTCAGTGAGTAGCTATACTAAAGTCATGAGTATACCTAAATGAAAGGATCAAGTACCCCCTACAGTCCCTTTTATTTTTTATTATTTTTTTATTTTTTTAAGTAAGCCCATCTAATTCGATTTTACAGTGTAGTTTCTGAATGCAACGTATTCTATTGCCAAACAGATTTCAGGGTTGGGAAAGTTAGTAAGCCCCTAGCAACGACCAAGCAAATCGCATTGCATTGCACTAACTACTAAGACCACTTTACTAATTGCATAGCAACACCCTGAAAACCATTTATCACAGCCTAGCATCTGGCACAACTCACAATTCTTTCTTCAAAAAAGGGGGAAATTAAGCCTGTCACGATAACAACTTTTGTACGATATATTGCCCCAGAAATAATGGCGATAAGTGATAGTCATTTTAAAGACCATTTTATGCCACTGAATATATAAGCATAATGTAACAGCATAATGCAAGGAGGCCTACACACTTCCAAATGACAACAAACTTTTAATTTTTAAGAATATTTAGATCATGGAAATTATCAAAATATTAGATACCTTAAAAAATCTGAATAAATAGTAAATAAACATTTTCTAACAAAAAGTGCAAAGTAATAAGTAGAAAAAAAGAAAGCTGCACAAAGAACTTGTCTGGAGATTTTTCTATCTACAGATTTTTCCCTGACCTTCTTTTCTCTGTAAATGAAGGGTGCACACTATTGCTGAAAAACACAATCACTACTCAGCAGTCAGATGTCTGTATGCACAGAGGCACAGATCCCTAAACAAGACCATATCTGCAGATGAAACTTTTTTTTTGTAGAAGCATTTTTTAAATTTGAACTAGCACCTCATGACTACACGTTATGTACGAGAAGCTGCAAAAGACACTGGCGCAAGTGGAATGTACAAAACATGGTGACATTAATTTTTAAGTAAATATACTGGGCGATATAGGCCTATTGCGTCACCAAAAATTATTGAGGTCATGTACATATATTGCGCGATAAGTCGATATATTGATTATTGCGACAAGCCTAGAGGAAATCTAGCCTTTTTTTAATCGCATATAATTCATGTATTATAAATACTCAAAGGTCTTTGAGTGCTGAAACAAGACTGTGCGAAAACTATCTATGCATTTACAAAAAGAAAGGTTTCTATGCACTAAAGACCTAGGCAGTGATTTATAGGGAGCAGGAAGTGTCTGGCTGCTCCAAAAATAAAGGAGATAAAATATGAGTCGCAGAGTAGGCTGTTAATTGCTTTGCTATAAATACACAACGCCTCCTTTCAGACTATAAGGAACAAGTCCTCCTCCGTTGTCTTTGTGTTTGCGCTGCTGTGGATGTTGCAGAGCTGTCAGATTCCCGCGCCATATGGACTATTCAATTTCAATTCAAGTTTATTTGTATAGCGCTTTTTACAATACAAATCGTTGCAAAGCAACTTTACAGAAAATTAAATTTCTACAATATTTAGTAGTAGCTTATCCGTGGTGACTGTCAGTTTATGTACATATGGCAGAAATGTGCGGAAATATCAATTGAAGACGTAATCAAACAGACGATGAACACTTAACATCAATTATTATATGTTGCAATCAAACTTATAGCAAAATGTGGTAGTTCTGTAAGTTGTTTCAGGGTTGGCGTCATTGGACTATGACGTCATCCACGCGAAAGGAACGCCCCGCGTTCTGAATCCGGAGTCAAAACACACGAGTTTATCTTGGACTGCCTGTCTGTAACTCCATCACATTTGTGATAGTCTGTTTCATTTCACCGCTTACGAGTATTTTCTTGTAATGACCGCTGTGGTGGTGCACTTTGGGAGAAAAGTAACAGCTCTCTATATAAACTGCGCAACAAGTGTTTACTAACGTTATGTGTGTAAACAACTGCGTAATCCCAAAGAGTGGACATGAACGCGAAGCTGACGTATTTAAATATCTTTAAATGTGCTTTCACGCGCAACAGGTTTATTTTTTCACACGCGTCTGACTGACGTCGCGTCATGCGCGTTGCGTTTTTAGGGCGGTGGGTCAAGTTCAGTTTAAATGCTTTGCGCTTCGTCATTGAGTTTCTAAATACAATCATTATTTAAAAATAATTTACCAGAACACTTATATAAAGTTAAGAACAATACCTCAACACATGATAAATAGTGTTAAATAAACAATAACCCAATTAAATATTTTTCCCACGCACGGATATAAACCGCATGCATTTTAAATTAAGTTTAATAAAGTTTTATTGCTAGTTGAATACCAAAAATATGCTGCAGAAGGCTGCAAACCATTATAATATATATATATTGTGGAAAGGAATAAAAACGGAAAAATAATCATCTTTTACTTTTATTTCATTTAATAAAACAAAGCTTTAAAATCTACAACATGTTAATCACTTACTGAGCCAACCTCATTAATATATGTGCCAAATATGGTACTGTGACATGTTTTATGACATGCACAGCTATCATCTTTCAGAGAATTAAACTGCTCTGGTCACGTGACTCCAGCCATGTCAAATGTTCTCATGAAAGTTACGATAATTCACAACTTCGCGTAAAACGCGTCAAACTACTCTTTTCAGACCTTTCAAACGCATAAGTAAATATCGGAAAACTGAAATGTGCGCTTAAAATCAACTTCAGGTCACATCTTCGCCGGAGCTGATGGACTTACTTGAAAGTGAGGATGCAGAGAGGACGGTAGGATTTGTGGCTGGTGTTATCAGCCATCCGCTTGCCCCAAAAGTCATTGGTGAAGATGCTCCGGAGGCTGGAGCCCGGTCTGACATCTGGATTGTTGGTGATGGCCCATATATCATCATGCACGAACTCCCCCCAGAGAGAGTTACTGTAGCAGAGCGCGCACACCGCCACCAGCGCGGCGTACCGGACTCCCGCCGCCGGCCTCGGTAGCGCCGACAGCCGCTGCTGCACCGGGGGAGGAGCGGCTTTGGTCCCTCGGCTGTTCGCTGTCATGTCTGCCCCCGTCTCGCATGCTGCTCGTGGGAGTCAAAAAGAGGAGAGTCGTCCCGTTCCATAGCCCGTGTGCTGCACCGAAGCCCGGACGGCGGATCAGCTCTGAATGCGTAATATTAGCGAGTGTGAATGTGTATAAGGTGTTGAAGTCTATGTAACCCGCCTACCGGCGCATGCGCACAAGAAAGAGAGAGAGAACGAGGATGAGAAACAGAGAGACTAATATAAATGAGAGAGAGCGAGAGAAAGAGAGAGAGATGCAAATGAGAAAGAATGAGCGCGTAAGGAAAATAAAATAAAAAAAACAGATGGAGACAAAATGGAAACAAAAGAGAGATAGAGAATAAAATATGGAAAAAATATTATAGTTTATTATAATTTCCCCATTTAATATTTTTTAGCCAACATCTTTTACATTTACCTAATTTTTGCATTATTTACTTTTAAACATTCATTAACGTTTCATATTTTTTGTGTGGTTATCATATGAAAGCTTGTTTCCACTACAGGATAAAAAAAAATTAAAAGGTAATTGAGACTTTTTAATCTGATAATGCTGACTTTTTTCCTCACAATACTAAGTTTATATCTCAAAATTTGTCAAATTGTCTTTTTTTCTTACAATTCTGAGGAAAAAGTCAGAATTGCAAGATATAAACTTAGTATTGTGAGGAAAAAACATCTGAATTGTGAGATTTAAAAAAAATCACAATTACCTTCTTAATTTTTTTCTTATCCTGTAGCGGAAACAAGCTTTTATGTGGTAATCACACAAAAAATATGAAATGTTGTAGGCCTACTTACTCTTTTTTTATATTTATTGTGCATTCCGTGGCAGGGGGGAAAAAACAATTGCGAGATGTAAATTCAGAATTGTGAAGAAAAAAAAGTTACAATTCTGAGTTCATATCTTACAATTCTGACTTTTTTTCACTGTGAGATTAAAAGTCACAATTACTTTTATTTTTCTTTATTCCGTGACAAAAACAAGTTTCCATAAATTAGAGCTGAGAATAAAACCTGCAAAAGATGTTTTATAGCCATGTAATTTACTAGTATAACAAGTGTACTTTAAGCAAAGGAATATTAGTTGGTACTAAATGTTCAGATAATGTGCTTTGATATTAATGGGTGTAATATGAAGAATCGGTTGCTTTTTGCCGTCATTCTTTTGTCAAAATGGTGCACAAGTATTCTTGTATGACACTAGTTAGGTCAAAAGATTATGCTACTGATTCAATTTTATGATTTTTATAGTTTGTATAAATTGTGGTTATTAAAAAAAAAGATTGAACAAAATGGCAAACAGAACCTGAAAGCGTCTTACATTGTTTCCATAATATCTGTTATGGTTATAGCAGTATATTTTGGCAGAAACTATGGCTACCAAGGTGAAATTTTGGAGGAGAGAATGAGAACACAAGAAAAAAAGAGAAAGATAAATGCAAATTATGGAGCGAATGAGAGAGAGAGAGAGAGAGCGCGCAGGCAGGAAATCAATAAAGAGCTGTGGGATATTTCACACAATGATTGCACTGCCTTGACCGTGACCTGTGCTTCCACGCAGAACAAGTCATAAGCAAAGTGCTCTGGGTTTGGACTTGCTAATGGAACATGAAGACAGGGATAATGAATCATGATGATAAATGCACTTTTAAAGATTCAATGATGGGTGAACATCTGGCTAAACATGATTTTATGCAAGAAATGTTAAAATTACCCTTCTGGGGGGGCTGTTTAAATACATCTGGTGGCTCCGCTCCCTACAGTCAAATTGCTCTTGCAACCAGATTGAACAGTGAAACCGACTGCTGATGGTGCTTTTTTGCATTGTGAAATAATTTCCATGACAATTAAGCACATTTAAACACCTTCCACCAACTGTCAGTAGCAGAAGCAACAAAGAAAAAATAATAAATTATATTATTTAAATTGTGCATAAATTTAAAAATGCATAATTTGTAACCATAAATCATGGTAATATCTGAAGTACTGAATATAAAATATTTATATGTACATTTATGGAATACATTTATTGGAACAAAAATGTAAAAAAAAAAATATATATATATATATATAATAACAAAATACATTTAAAAAAAATACATTTTAAAAATTTAAATTCTATAAAATATAATTTCTAGCAAATAACAATGATATTTATATATAACTAAAAATATGAAAAAAATAAAGAAATTTCACATATTGCAATAAAGAATTTTGTGCAAAATGTGCTTAATTGTTGGAAAATTATATTTAAAAAATCATAATGGTACTAAAATATATTTCATTTTCTTAAAATAAAATGTACGATATAATTTCTTCAAGTTCTCTTTTGATTTTGGGATGAAATACAATCCGGCTAAATATGCTAAATAATATGATCTGGAAAATACACACAAATCAATGATTACATGACTGCATAACCATTCAAAAAAAAAAAAACTGCAAATGAATAGTGTTATATTAACTTTTATGACTTAAGTTAATTCTGAAAACGGACTGTTACAAAAACAAACTCTGAAACATACAAACATATGACAGCTATAAACATCGTCCTTCTGACATTTAGCCAGTGCACATGATCTGTTTGGGCAGAAAAATGCCTACATATCTCTGAAGGCACTGACCAACACCACAAATCCCTCCATCTGTGTGTCAGTCTGAAGCGGTGTCCGTCTGTCTCTCTCTGGCTTGTCTTGACATGTCTCACCTCACTGCCTAGGTCGAGTTTCTTACTGACTCATTGCAAATGGAGGAGAAACTGAGAGAAACAGAATATATAACATTCAAATACACACACCCCTCTGCACACATGCACAAACACCCATAATTCTGTACAGATGCGCAGACACACACACACAGCTTCAGGGAAGGGGTGACCCAGAGTAACCTCTTCGACTTCACTGGGGCCTTTCTGACCAGTTTTGACGATGTCTCAGTGTTCCTATTAAAAGTCATGGATCTGAAGAGCTTGCTTTGGGTCCTGGGTTAAAGATCCCATCCATCCTGACCGAGATGTCTCTAGTCTCCAGAGTTTAAGCTGTTTTCGGTGTCAGAACTCTGTACAGATCCAAATCCAAAGTGTCAGGTATCTCCAACCTGCAACTGGAACATCTCTACAGAGAGACGATGAAACAATCTTGCATTATTTCAAGTGTTTGAAGTAACAACAGCAGTCTTCAGACAGATAAATAATGTAATGTGAATGTTAAATGTGCTAGAGTGACGACAAATGCTTTTAAATACTTCATCTGTGTCACTGAGTACTATGCTAATGTTGCCGTTTTTTATTTCAAACGCTGTCAATCATACACATCACTGTTTCAATTAATGTCCCAACCATTCGAAAGCTCAAAATCATAAACCATAAATAGAGGCAGAACTTTTAGGCGAGACTGAAATAGATATGCAATACTAATTTAATAGTGCTGTCACTGTGTAATATTTTACTGTTATACTGTATTTTTGATCAAATAAATGCAGCCTTGAGGAGCATAAGAGACTTCTTACAGAAACATAATTAAATCTTAAATTTTAAACAGTAGTGTATATAGAATATTTGTACAAGATAAACATGCCAGGGAAAGCCATGCTTTCTGTGGAGTCTTAAAGCAGTTAACGCTGATGTGCTGCTTCTAGTTGTTGTGAACCACCGATCCACATCTTTGAAAAGGTCACACTTACCACAGTCCCTTGACTCCTGCGCTCCTCCTCTGCTGGGCAAGGTTATAGATCTCCTGCAGTTGTTTCCTCTGGTCTTCGCTTAGAGGTGATGTGAGGGACTGATACCAGCCTGCATCTGAACTCTGAACACCTGCAACAGGAAATTATTCCAATTACTGGTGCTGCACTTGTGGACAATTGTTGAACATCAATTTATGTTGGTGTTTAAATAAATTAATAATATAAAATGTTTTTCTTTTTGCAAAGAAAAAAGATGCATGCAATTTTAATGACCATGTTAATTAAGAAACTATATCGCAGAATTATTATACATTTTAAAAATGAATTTGCCAAACTATAGGATCATTTCAAATTAATTAAGTAAAAAAAGATTATTAAAACTTGTGGAAAATGTGATGAAATGATGACCAGGAAAAAATTTAAAAATATAAATATTTATCCCACAGTTAGATAAATAAATAATTAAACAAATATTGAGTCTTAAAATCAATACTGATATAGAGCAAAGGGAAAAAAAATTACAGTGAACTTATTTGACATCTGGGGAGTTGACGTGCCCTGCAGTGTGAAATGCAATACACAATTTTTAATTATTAATTAAATATTTATTATGAATGCAATTTTCTACGACCAATTTAATTCCGAAACTACAACATTAAACAATTTACTACACTACATGACTGCTTCAAATGAACTAGTGCAGACCAAAAAAATGCATACATTTTTATGCAATTTACTTCATAAATTTTAAACCTAAATCTTGATGTTGTCTAAAACAAGTGTATGGACATATTATGCATGGACTACCCATTTATTTAATATTCATCGATATGAAGCCAGATTTTGGACAAACGAGAAGTGGGTGGGGCTGTTCTATGCAAATATGGCATAGTGTGACATATGTAATTAATGATTAACAAAAAAAATGTGCATACGGAGCAGGGAGGCGGTGAAGAACTGATATTCATCCTCTCCGTTGTCATAGTCCAGTGGTGTACTGTACTCCTCTAATGGGGTCCCCTCCAGACCTTCATCATCCCAGTATTCATCATTGTCCTCATCATCTTCATCTTCATTGTCATTCCCAGTGGGAGCGCCCGACGACTGCAGGGCCACCCCTTTCTGTCCGACCTCATCCTCATCGCTAGGAATCTCCTCTGGAAAACAGACATGATGAATTTCCAAACTCAGAGTAGTACATTTCCAGAGTAGTGAAGAGGAGGGGCTTGGTGATGTAGTCTGGATCTTGTTGAAGTAAAGGTCACTTCTAAAAATAGACATTTCCAGTGTTTGAATCTCACACTACCGGTCCCAACAGAACAAAGCGAAAAAAGCCTTTGGAGAAACATTTTGGAATTTATATATTTTTGGTTTACAATGAAACAATAGCTACATACAAATTTGCATATTTTTCGCAGTATAAAGTACACCAAATTACGATTATTAGTGTGTCACAAACCAAAGTAAACACTGGAAGAAGCAATGGAGGTAAAAGATAATTCGAAGAATGTTGGTAACCAAACAATTGCAGGTAGCCATCGACTTCCATAGTACTTTTTTTTTTCTCCGTACTATATAAGCCAGTGGCTACCGTCAACTGCTTGTTTGCTTTTGTGTTAAAAATGATGAGTGAATGATGACGAAACTTTCATTTAAAAAATTCTGTCATTTTTATTTGAATTAAAATGTTGTCATCATTTGTTCATCCTCAAGTTATTCCAAAAATGCTGAACAAAAGAAGATATTTTGAAGAATGTGGGCAACCATTGAATTCCATGGCGGTTTTTTTTCTATACTATGGAAGTCAATGGGGACCAGAAACTGCTTGGTTACCAACATTTTTCAAAACACCTTTTGTGTACAGCAGAATAAAGACATTCATACAGGTTTGGAACAACTTGAGAATGAGTAAACGATGACAAAAGTTTCATTTTTGGGTAAACTATCCCTTTAAGGCTCGTTTTCAGAGAATCTCTTTTAAATAAAACTCATTTTTTCTTAATTTAGGCATAAACCTCTCACTAAATTTGGTACGATTTATACTTAAAGGGTTAGTTCACCCAAAAATGAAAATTAGGCTGCGTTTTACTCACCCATGAGGCATCCTAGGTGTATATGACTGTCTTCTTTCAGACGAATCCAGTTGGAGTTATATTAAAAATTGTCTTTGAGCTTTCAAGCTGTTTAATGCCACTCACTTCTGAGCGGCGCATGCGCAAAGCCGACCTCGTACATCATTCCCCCGGAACTGCTTCTGTTTACAACAGTGAGCGAAAGCTAGATTCAAGTGATTATTACGTTTTGAATATGGATATTTTTCTTACAAAAACGCATCAATTCGCTACAGAAGGCCTTTGTTCACCCCCCGGAGCCGTGTGAGACACTTTTTTTAATGGATGGGCGATTTTTATTTAAGTTCTTTTGGACTGAAGCAATGCAACACCCACTGAGTGGCATTAAACAGCTTGAAAGATCAAAGACCATTTTTAACATAACTCCGACTGGATTCGTCTGAAAGAAGAAAGTCATATACACCTAGGATGCCTCGGGGGTGAGTAAAACGCAGCCTAATTTTCATTTTTGGGTGAACTAACCCTTTAAATGCAATACTGCATAGTTGCCTCTTCAAAACAAACTAAGCCCAAACATTGAGAGCATACTGGAAATATGCAATCCCGCATGCAGCTGATGTCTGTGTTTCACAGAAACCAGCATCATATTAGCAATAAATCCATAACTCCAACTGTATGATGTTGTCAGAATTCAGGTCAGGGGTGTAGGGTCGTGAAGATCTATTTAATTCATCTGAGTCAAGTGCTCGAAGCCCAAAGGTTCAGAATCATGTTAAACTAACATGCACAAGTCGTTCCTCCATTTCCCATGTCTCCGGGGCCCTGGTAGAGAGATACAATCAGTTCTCAGTCGTCCGTAAACCCTGATGACTAAAGACCAACCTGAAGCTATATATGCCAGAAATAGTACTTCCTGTGCAGGGATTAAGTTTACCTGAGGTGAAGTGAGACAAGGACTTGATGAAACTGTGAGATTAATATAACCATACAGACCACCAAAAGCAACAACAAACACTGGACTCAATAGGTCACTACATACATAATTATATTGTATTTGCTGTGTTCTTCTGTTAAAGCAGCTATTTTATATATAATTAAGCATTTTTTGTTTCCCTAAAAGTAATTTGTTGCACTAGTCAAGGTTTTTAGTCAAGACAATTTCCACTCTCCTGTGACCCTTGTTTAATTAGAGCAATTGCTATGGTACCTCTAAGGGTTCTGTGTGTAAACGAGGTCATTTCCATATAGAAGTCTTAAAGGTACAGACAGTAAACACTCTGCAAGTGAAATGCTTAAGAATGTCTCTCAGACACACACAATCTCACCATTCTCTTCCTCCTCTGTGCCTTGAGCTCTGGTGAGCGGCTCTGGTTTGTTGAGCACTCGGGTGGCATAGATGTGCTTTAAACCCAGGAAGAGGAGGAGGATGGAGGGAACGATCTGGCCTGCAACTTCCTCCAGGACCGCAGGGCGGCTGGGCAGCTCCATCAAAACACTCAGCCCAATGATGCACATCTTACGATCATGTAGTCTGTGGTAAACAACAATAAACAACAACAAGCAATCATATAATTATAAAATTAAATATGTAGTTTGATCAAATATAATTTGATCAATATAGTTCATTTAAAGGGAAGTAAAGATTTCTAAGAGAACTAAAAGAATGGCAGTGACACTCGTTAACCAGAATTGGCAAACAATCAATCAGAATGCAAAAATTAATCAGAATTGAATTGTAATCGGAATTTAAATGTTTCTGGGAATACTCCACATATGGAGTGTTAACATGTTTATAATTCATACTAAAAAGATGGCAGTTATTATTTCAAACTATATATCCAGTAGTTATATAATTCTATTTTCTCAAATTCAAAATTCTAATTCAGTTTACTTTACTACTACAATTCAAATTCCGGAATTTAACAGATATTTAAAACCATTCCAAAGTTAGTTTTAAACAGTGTACATCCCTGTCAGAAACAGCTGCCATATCAGCATAAATACAAACAAATGTGTTTAATCTAAATCAATCTCCGTTAATAAAGTGCATGTGACCAAACTTAAGGTATTTCCTGTGCAAACAGCCTTACCCTAAGAAGAGCTCTGTGTCGTTCATCCACTGGTTGATGAACTGCGCTGTGATTGGTTCTGGGCTGTGTGGGAAGCAGATGTTCTCCAGTGTGTGTATCAGTAGGGTGGGGTTGTAGTACAGAGCTGCGATTACCACCTGTAGACACATGGTGCGGAGCTCGCTGGACTTCACACCTCGTGTTAACCGCTCCAACACGGCCTCCACAAACAAAGGGATACACTAACAAACACAAAAGGCACCAGATTTTATGTTACATTAATGTGCACATTTGATATTGCTCATTAAACCAGCAAAACACAACATTAATCAATTAGCTGTCACTTTTAAAGCATACTGATCACGGCTATTATGGTTTCTTTAAACTAAAACCATTTAAAACATATTTGGTTATTGAAATAAAACGGAAAAAAACATATACATATATAAAATAGTTAAAGCACTAAAATTACTAACTATAAATAAATAAATAATAATAAAAAAAACTGAACAAGAACCGAAGCATTTATTAGAATTAAATAAAAATAATATAATTTATTATTACCTTTAAAAAAAAATAGCACAAACTAATCAAAGCACTACTAAAAATTACAAAAATAAAACAAATTTATAGAAAAAACGTAATCTAAACTAAAAATTTTAAATATTGCCATGGCAACAAACTGAAATAAATTTAATTTGAACCACTACAATTACTAACTATGAATAAATAAATAAATGAATCAATGAATCAATAAGTAATCTAAACTGAACTGACCTAAAACAACAAAAAAAATGAAATAAGAGAGTATTTTTGATTTACTTTTTTAAAATGACACAAAAATTCATAAAACAATTATAAAATAACAAAATTACAAATTACAAACAAATATATATATATATATATATATATAGAGAGAGAGAGAGAGAGAGAAAGGGACACAAAAACTAATTAAAAAAAATAGTAACAATAAAAGAATGTAACAAAACCACAAAAAATTTAACTAAAATTGAACATTTTAATTTCAAATATTAATAAAAACTAAAATGGTATATAAAAAAAAAATAACACCGGTCCTGACACACAAAATAAACATGACAAAACACACCTAAATTTGCATATACATATCAACATCCACACACAACTAACCTGGTCAATGCCACGTCCACGACACTGTAATATAATGACCTCTAGAAGTTTAGCAGCATGGCATTCTGGGTCTTCCCCAGCATCACTAGTTAGGACCTGGGGGATGAGAGGTCAAAAGTTCAAATGTCGAATGCATATGGAAGAATGACATAAAATACACTTTAAATGGAATAATTTAATAGAGGAAATGCATAGTAAGACCTTTTTGCACATGGTGTAAATGACCTCCAGGTATTTGGGGTCTGACAGCAGCATATTTGTGTCCACAGTAACATAATTGTGCAAGAGGGGCATCATATCTGCATCAACAAGGTAGTAAATCACATCATTAACCAAGTACTCAATATCGCCACGATCATTTTCAAATGACTCACGTAAATACGCACATCCATCAACTTAATGACTCTTTCAACCTAGTTCAATCATGACATGATTTATAGTTTAAGGTGGAGCGGAGAGATCAAGTCTGAGCTTGGCTCTCGGCTGTGTTTTACACCACAGGTGAAGTATCTGAGCTACATGCGTGTCTGAGACCTGTGAAGTAGTCAAAGCAGTCATGCTGGAAGACGTCGTACAGGACCCCCAACAGCTGCCACATCTGAGGGGAGATGGAATAACAGGTGAGTCCAAACGCCAGCGACAAGATCTCCTCATAAAACTCTGAAAAAGACAGAGAGAATGTGACCGATCGCCTCTTAAACAGAGACATGATGTTTTGAGGACAGTCAAAAGGATATATATTTTGCATAATTAAAAAGTATTGATATTGAAATTGTAATTCCAAGCTCCACCAAGTGGTCAAATGGTGCATTTTTTAAGGGGGATTTCAAACTGACAGCGATTAAATTGCTGGAGTTTTGACAAGCAACTACAGAAGGTAACCGTATCTCTTCTGTTTTCACTCCCATTGGTAATTGGGGCATCATATCACTGTATGTATCACTGTGAATGCGCCTTAAGAATCTTAATGGGGATGTCTTTCAAATTATTTAACGTAATTTATGAGATGTCACTGAAACATTTCATATTAATGCAAAAATCTATAAAAAATAATCTTGAAATAGAAAATAGTGTCTCACACACACACCTGCCATACCTATGATGGGTTTCTGGAGGACAAGACCGATCACCTGCAGGCATATTCCCTCCAGCTGTTGACTGATCTAAGATTGATAGAAATAGAGAAAGAGGGGAAATATATCAACCTCACTTCTGTTTTCAGAAACATCACAACATGTTCAAACAAACTTTGATGCAATTTAAAGAGACCTTTCACCCAAACATGATCATTCTCATCAGGCCAATTTGCGAACAAATCATTCAGACCAGTTTTGTGAATTGGATAAACATATTTATTTAAAAGACATGAGTCAAAAGAACAATTTGTTCATGAATCTGACATTTCAGTCCATTCCTTGTACAAAGTTAGTGCATGACTTAAAAAAACAACAACTTGGAATTAATCCAAGTGTATGAAAAAATGCAGTTCATTCACTTTCATTATACGGAAACAAGCAGCCAGGATATTTTTTTTCATATAAATATTATATTTGTATGCAAGAGTGTATAATAATTTTTGCATAATTCTGAAATATGTGCAACAATTTTATTTAACATTTGTTTTCCACCAAAAATGAATCCAATGCAGAACTGACTTTTTTTGGAATGCTTAACAAAGGTACTCAGCCTCAAACAAACAAACAAACAAACAAAAAATAGTAATAAAAATTATTATTATTATTGCAAGCTGATATACCAGTAATGAACATTATCATTTAAAAATTTGGGGTCAATAAGATTTTTAAATTATTTTTGAAAGAAGTCTCTTATGCTCATGAAGGCTGAATTTATTTGACCAAAAATACAGTAAAAACGGTAATACTGTTAAATATTATTACAATTTAAAATAACTGTTTTCTAGTTGAATACATTTTAAAATGTAATTTATTTCTGTAATGGCAAAACTGAATTTTCAGCAGTCATTACTGCAGTCTTCAGTCTCACATGATCTTCATAAATCATTCTAATAACAGCATTTATTTGAAACAGTAGCATTTTAAATGTTATAACTGTCTTTGCTGTCACTTTTGACTAATTACGTATATATATATATCGATCAGTCCATGCTGAATAAAAGTATTCATTTATTTCCCAAATATATCGGAAAAAAACAGTAGTGTTTTCTTCTCATGCTAAAAATCCAAACCTCTTTTCGGTCCCCCATGACTGTGAGGATAGTGTCTATGGTGCTGAGGATACCGAGAGCCATCACAGTCTTATCTTCACTTTCCTCGTATTCTTCACTCTGGAGAATCTTGCTGAAGATCTCCGCCTGTGCACAACAACCTCTTTTAGCATGAAACCGTACACTTACTTAACGATAAACTGAGAAGACGAGTGCAGTACCAGGTTCTGTGTCATATCCACCGCAATGACGGCCACTTCGTCGCTGTATTCACAGATCATCTTCTGAATGACACTGGTGAGGTCATTGTTCTCGGTTTCTTTGATGATGTGCAGCAGCTCCTGCATCACAGGCTTGATGAAGGGTCGGATGTAGACCTTAGCTGCACTCATACAATACACAAAAGGTGGAAAGAGGGAAAAATTACTGAAGTACTGGACAGGCAGACAGCAGACTTTGATTTAAATAGGTTAATCCAATTGTTTCTTAAACCAATTACAGAGAGTAAACTAATTTAATTTAGTAAAATTAATTTGCTGCATATTAAGTGCATTAGTGTTCTGCATTTTGTTCTCAAATGAAAGCAGACACATTTATTTTCATTATGTTTGTGTCTTGATAAAGCCTACATACTCTTATTTTATTTAAGCTTCTTATTCTGTCTGTTAATCTATCAGTAACACTGTTCATCTGTCCAGAAACCACCCTAAACACCCTAGCAACTGCATATAAATGCCCTAGCAATCCAGTAAAAACAGCTTTGCAACTACCTTGTAAGGCTCAAGCAGAAGCTACAGTAGCAACATAAAAGCAACTAGCCAGAACGCGCCAGCAACAACTGAGAATGAACCTACGCAACTGCCTAGCAACACCCTACCTACCAACTATTTATTGTCTATGATAATATCATAATTGTTGTTTTAACGATGTGCGAGCTGATTATTAGAGTCCAAAAGCATTCACTGTGTGATGAAACCAATTACAATATAATTGGAATGCCCTTATAATTTAAGTTATTAAAGCCAAAAATATCCCTGTATAGGTTTTTGTTTTTTATAGTTATAAGATATGATATAGTTGAGTAATATCACACAATCAAGAGTGCCATTTTGCTGAATGAGCAAGTGTGAGTGATCACAAATGCTGTACTGATTTTATACAACAGTTCAACAAACAACAAGTTAAAGGGACAGTTCACCCAAAAATGAATTCTGTCATTAATTTCTGACCTGCATGTCGTTTCAAACCCATAAGACCTTCGTTCTTCTTCGGAACACAAATTATGATATTTGGATGAAATCCGAGAGCTTTCTGATCCTCCATAGACAGCAAGGGTCCTACCATTCATCTGAAGTCAATGAATCACTTATTAAGACAGGCACTTGCTGCCACCTACTGGCGCTTTTAGTGTCATGTTTATTTATCCATGACAGGCCTTGTTATTAAAAAAATCCCAAATAGTATTGAGATATCATTTTTTGTCAATATTGCACACCCCAACAACCAGCCCACAGACCCCCGTAAAGGCCTAGCAACTACTTAACAGCCACTTAAAACACCATAGCAACAACCTGGCAAACTACATCCCTCAAAACTTCACATCACTCTAAAAACTGCTCAAGTAGTCAACTAAAAATGTCTATAACAAATTTAAACTTCCAATCAAGGCCTCAAACAACCAACATTCAAAGTCTGAGTCGCAGTACTTTTCCAGTTTCATAGAGTCTCACTTTAAGTGTGTGTCAGTCTGTGTGAGATCAAACCTTGCTCCTGGTTCCTGACCAGCGTCTGCAGTGCAATGGCTGCCTCCACTTTGACAGGCATCTCCTTGTCATCCACCAGGTTCTGTTTGACCAGCTCCACAGCGTTCCTCAGGACCAGCTCATTATGGAACCTCAAAGGACTGAACGAGTGCAGCACCCAGCACGACTGCACACACACACACACACACACACACACCACAGAAAGACCAGAATCACGCCTCCATGGAAACCAGTGTTGCTTTGAAGGACTCTTGACAGATGCAGTTTTGATAGCCAAAGTTCTGTGTAAAATATGCTTTCAAATTCAATTCAAATGGACTATGGACTAGGAGCACAGACCATTAATAGGGTGAATGATAGATAGCCAACAAATAACCACGCTAATTAACAACTTCAATCACACATAACTGTTATAGTCCTCACAAAAAAAGAGACTTAAAGTATGCATAATAACAGCATTTTTCACAGAAGGCGATTTGAAATTTAACAGTAATTGTCTTTAAATTTATTGTTGGAGATTTTGTAAAGAACGCGGTGCTTTGATGGCTGAAACGGCGGTGCTTTAGAGGACTGAATTTGTAGACAACTTCTCTGAAATGCTTTTATTGTGCTGACAGTTAGTCTAATAATTAGTAATCAAGCCAAAACCTTCTCTGAGAAGATTTAGGATCTTTAAATTTTAATTAAGAAGACTTTAAATATAAAGAAAAACTCAATAACTGACTAGTCTGTTGTTAGGATGATTAGTTGACCATCCTGACCAAATCCTATCCTAAAACTATTTTAAAAAAACAAAAAAACATTTTTATTAATTGAAATAAAATACATGAATAAAATAAAATATAAAGTAAAATAAATTAAACAAAAATTAGAAATGTTAACTGAAATAAGTTTAAGTACTAAAACTATGAAATAAAACTAAAACTGAAAAATTTAAACCATTTAGAAAAAAAAACAATAAAAATATCAAAAGCACATAATAAAAAAATATATTTAAAAATACAAAATTAAAATAGTAATAAAACTATTAATAGTATAAAAATAATATAAAAAACACTAATCCCTACTAAATAGTTATACAGTAACTTAATACAGTAAGCCATGTGAGAATAAAGGCTTTTTATTTTTCACCATATTTTCAAGTGCTTTGGCGTTATGAGTTTTTTGATGAGTACAGTAACATTTAATAATGTCATCTGGCAGTTAATAACGGTTGGCAGTAAACACTCACTCACCCGGGCCCTTAAGTAGCCAAGATTAGAGTTGAGCAGTGGAAACACATAGTTTTGTAACATGAGCTCCATCTGGTCCCTGTACACCCGCTTCTGCAGAAAGACAAGGACAAGCAGGAACACTAATGCAGAAAGCTGGTAATTAAATTGGGAACACAGAAGATCTTGCTAATTAAATCGAACCTTTAGCAAGTGTTGAGCCAAGGCACCGATCACATGCAGCGCCCCGTCCTTCCTGCGGGGATCAGCGTTGGGATCCATGAGGATCTGATGGCAAAACTCCATCATCTGAGGCAAAACCTGAGGACATAAAAAGGACATAAAAAATAATGAGAGCACAAACCCACAGGCGATGACAGAACCCATTTACCCACTAAAATGTGCAATTGAATTGAATGCGTGACCTGCAGAAAACAGCACCCCAAAACATCACTCTGAATCCTTCCCTTGAAAGCTTCTTCCCTCCAGTATCTCTAGCAAGTAATTCTGATCAGATCTGAAGGCGTTTCTTGGAAAGTCTGGAGTGTTTCATTGGAATGTAAATGTAAACAAGAGCGGTCTGAGGGTGGACTCACCTCCTTCCTCTTCCTGGCTGCTGTACACAATAGAGTCTGAGCGGCCGTGGTGGGAGACACATGATCATCATACATATCTACAGCAGAACACACACACACACACACACAGGGAGCCACACAGATCAGCCAATCAGATCATTACGCAATCAAAAACAACAGCTTCCATTCCTGAATTCACTGACAGAGGAAATTAAACTGCTTGCAAGCAAAAATGGATAAAGCACAATTTTTTTTAATAAAATAACCAGTCTCAATATTTTTCAGCTTTGACTGAAATACATCAGAAAAAACATAATCAACCAAACAACCATTGTAGTCATGCTTAATGCATAAATTAAAACAGTTAAAGTCTAGCAATATTAAAAAATAAATGTTATAAAATAAATAAAATAACTTTTTCATTTTAAATAACAAATTAAAATATAGTAAATAAATAACAATATAATAAATAATAATGTACTCATTTAAAATAACTACTTTAATTTTGTACATCATTTTAATACATTAAAAACGTTTCCTAGTGATGATGAGAACAAATTGTTGAACTGATAATTTCACTGATTCACAAAAATGAATCTTGCTGAATCAAACACTATTTTGGCTCCCTAAGCATTAAAACATCTTTGTATTTATGCTCAAATACTCCAGAGTTGCGAGACAAGGAGAAACTGTGAAATTAGTGCAATGATGCTGTCTTCAATAAACTTAATGGCCACAAAAGCACATTAAGCAAGCATTGATCAAAGTGATAAGGACAAAAAATAAATAAAGCACACTGACTAAATTTCATGCGGATGTACTCATACGGGTCTTCCTGCCATAGTCTTTCATCTTCATCTTTATAGCACATCAGAGGAAACACCACCTCCTGAGTTATAGTCTGCAGAGACAGAGATATTACGCTGTATGGAAGTCATCATTTCTATGAAGTCATGTGATGCTGTTTCTCAGCTGGTTCCCACCTGCATGTGCGGTTTCATCTGTCTCCATGTGAGCGAGTGCGAGACGCCCTGAGTCATGTAGCTCAGCGCCTGCTGGAGGACACGAGGACTCACGTACTGCCTCTGTCTGTGCTGCTCGATCACTTTCAACAAGACCTGCAGGGAAAACAGCTTTTCACTCAGCGATCTTACAGGTAACATGAAAATACACTCACTGTACCATGGGACCACAACTATTTGTTTTTTCAAATGACAATTTCTGCTCATACCTGCTGGATTCCTACAGCATATGTCTTCAAGAAAAAGTCCGCAAACTCGACATATTCCTTCGTCACATTTCCTGGACTGCCATATCTGACAATAGAAAATCAGTACAATTCAATTAATATAATGTAACATTGCATAACATAACATAATGTAACGTACATAATAGTTACTGAGATTATACAAAATCTACCACTAATACACAACATGTATTACACAAAAATATAATTCTAAGTAATTGAATACAAAATATATAATTAATGTACAAATTATAATATAAATTAATATATAATTCAAGTTATTGTGATCCAAATATCATAGCATATAACACTAATATACAAAATATAATACACAGAAAAATACTACTAATAATAATAATAATAGCATATAAATAATAATAGTATTATTTGAATATTAAATTAATAGTACATGCAATAATAATATTCAGTTACTGTGACACAAAAAATACAATAAAGATACAAAATATTTAAAAATGTAATGCGTATTATACAAAAAATATTTAAATATTAATGTAAATAATCATCCAAAATATACAATAATTATATAAGAAATAATAATATAATATAATCCAAGTCATTGTGATTATACAAAATATATGACTAATACACAGAACATTATATTTTGCCAAACAATTAATACAATTAATGTACAAAATGTAATAATATTCCAAGTTACTGTGATCATACAAAATATACCACTAATATACAAAATAATACACAGAAATATACTACTACTCATAATAATAGTAACTGCAATATTCAAATAATAATAGTATTATTTGAATATTCAATTAATGATATAATAATAATAAAGTTATTGTGATAACAATTTACAATAAACATACAAAATATACAAAAATAAAATGGTATACACAAACTAATTATTTTGATTTAAAAATTAATGCAAATAATCATCCAAAAATTATCAATTAATATATAAGAAATATAATATAATATAATATAATATAATTGAACATTATTGAAATACAAAAATTATATTAATTACTGGGTACTGCTCTGTTTTTAAGTCTGCCATTGTGAAAAGTGCATTTCCTATTAGGGGACAATAAAGGTCTTTCTATTATAAATGCCCACAAATGAGGCTTGTGGTCTGGCTTGTTTAATCACCTCTCAAACATTCTCGTGATGATGTGCAGAGCCCATTTTTTGCATTTCCACCAGATCAGTTCCGGTCGATCGTCCTCATCAGCTTCCAGAGTTTCCTTAAAATCATTCAGCATAGAGTCATGGAATCATATTTATCAATAAGATCTTAACTGTGAAAAAAGCAAGGCAAACTTACTGCAGGGACGTCCCGATCAACAGCTGTCCGCAGGATCTCCATCCAGTAGGTCATGACTGTGTTACTGATCAGCTGTAGTGGAAGGGAATACTGCAGACACAAACACAAACAGGGACTTAGCACTGACCTGGGGCCCGTTCTTCATACGTCGCTAACTCAGTTAGCTGGATTTGATTGTTGACGATTTGGCATGATCTTGGATTGTTTGGTTCTTCGAAGCTCATCCCGGAGTTAGTGAATATAAATAATTGGGAATCATGACAAAAATTTGTCAAGTTTTTCGTCAGGTGTCTTTATTAATTATATGATGTCATTACGTTGCTGTCTTGCCGCCAGCCAATCACTGCATTGCTGATCGTGGTTTCGAGTATCGATACACAGACCCTTTTAAACCAACCCATGAACGCGCAGTTATCTCAGATAACTCAATCCAGCCATACTAATCATTAACAACAGGTGCGTTCGACGAACCGAATTAGCCAAATCCTGATTAGCGCGATGATATCATCTTGGATGTGATATTTCATCTCGGATAAAATAAGAGACGTACGAAGAACGGACCCGTTGGGACTAACCTGGTAAACAAATGAAAGAAATGTTCAAACACACCTGTACAAGTGCATGGAAAATCTTTAGGATTTGCTTCTGGATCAGAACTGAGATGAAGGTGGCATCAGACAGGAGTTGAGTGATGAGTTGCTGGAGCCGAGGCAAGAAGATCTGCATCGCAGCCAACAGGGGGTCCCGCTCCTCAGCCTTCTTAAACCTGACCACCACAGAACCATAATGATCAACTTTCATACAAATTTCTATTTACTCTTTCAAAAACCCCTGATTTAAAAAAATAGTTCTGAAAATTTGCTTAACTTCAGGGCAACCAAGTTGTAAATGAGTTTCTTCATCAGAACAGATTTGGCGAAATTTAGCATTATATCGCTTGCTCACCAATGGATCCTCTGCAGTGAATGGGTGCCGTCAGAATGAGAGTCCAAACTGCTGATATAAACATTACAGCTGCAAAAAAGCTGCGTATTTATAAAAAAACAAATCCATCATTAAGACGTTTAACTTCAAACCATTGCTTTCAGCTAAAATACGAGTCCTCTATCCATAATATTGCTTTGTACAGTGAAAAAGTAGTCTCATCTGAATCAGGAGAGAAATATGCACAGATCAAGCACCGTTTACAAGCAGTGCAAAACAGTTTAAAACAAATATGTTGGTAAATTTTGAAGTGAGAGGGCAACAGGGGATGAACTTTTTCAATTGAGGAAGTGTTATTATGGATTATGAACTTGTATTTTAGCTAAACGCAACAGTTTGAATTTAAAACGTTTCAATGATGGATTTGTTTCTTACAAACACACAGCTTTTCGCTTCACATTCATTGATGGACTGGAGGGGTGTGGATTATTGCTATGTTTTAATCAGCTGTTTGGACTCTAATTCTGACGGCGCCCATTCACTGCAGAGGATTCATTTCCCCAAATCTGTTCAGATGAAGAAACAAACTCGTCTACATCTTGGATGGCCTGAGGATAATGACATTTTGGGTGAACTACTAAATTGAAGGTTGACAATTATGACATTTGTAAATGGTGAAATATCACAGGTAAGGGACTTCAAGAGAGACAAAAATCTTGTGGCTCACTCACTCGTAGTTTTTGACGAGTTGATAAAGAGCGAGCAGACTCCCATACCAGCTCCCACTGTTCTGTGACTGCAGGTACAGGTTAATTTTGTCCACTACGCCCGTCCACCGTCCAGGAAAGTCGTGTTTTATTATGGCACGCAAACATACTGTCAGCTGAGCCCTGCCAACCAACAAGAAAAGTCATTTTCAAGTAATAACACCTCCAAAACTGACATACTGGCACAACTGACTCACCTTATGGACTCTGGACAGCGAATAATGGCCTCCACCATATTTTCTCGGATCTGTCCGCGATCGTTTTCATGGATGTTGAAAGGAAACACCACCTCTCCCAATGTAGGCTCTCGGTCCTGCCAGTACTGACTCACCATGTTCTTCAAGTAGATGGCAGCTAGAGCAAGAACATAATGGCTATTTCATCCAATCAGAATGCACAAATTGTAAGATCTCAATCCAGAATGATTCAGTTGAGTCATTCAGATTCACTCAGCTTGATTGATCAGTATTTTCTTATAGTACAAAAAGCATCAAAACGCTATAGGATGAGAAAAGCTCTTACCTGCCTGTCGCACAGGAAACTCCACCTGGTCCGAAACAATGATCTGCAGCAGAGTTGGGGCGAAGTTGATGATCTTGTAGGACTGAAAAATAACACAATTTTAAATTCATGATTTTTGTAAACATTATCAGTCTGCAATCCTGTCTTGATTGTGGTTCTCGTTTTTTTTTTCTTCAGGGCCAAGAACAAGTACAACACCAAAATTTTACATTATCACACAAAATTGTTGGTTTTATGCTACCTGTAGCCAATAACTAAATTTAGAACTATGAAATAGCTTATAGTAAGAAAATTCCAATAAATTCTGTCTTTAACAAATATAACAAAACACCAAAAGGATGTCAAAACTGAAATGAAATAATGAAACTAATTGAACTGAATAATTTAAAAAACACACACACAGATTTTGTATGCAGGCACCTCAGTTCTTCACATACGAGTTCATCTGGAAGAGAAATGACTTTATATGGAGCGCTTTGTTTGCACAGAGTGTGGATTGCACTGAATTGCATCAGTGGTCCGTAGCAATGGTGATTTACATGCAGCAGAATCAGGAGGACACAATGAAAAATGTCATATCACAGTATAGCACACCAATAAACTCTGTTGTAGTGCACATTCCACATTATTCATAGGGGATTTATGGGATTGTTTTCCTCTCTGGCATCAAACCTAAACCAGATCCGATCTTAAAGCACAGGACACAAATATTATTATAATTTAGTCGGTTGTCAGAAGAGGACCGCATCTGCCTCTATTGTTGCACACTAATGCATTGCAACTAGTTTGCAAGTGCAACCTTATAACTATTACGTACTTGATCAACCATCTAAATAGTAAACAAAGATAAAATAGTGACGCAGACAGACGGATTAAACATTACCCTGCCTTATGCATTAAATAGACCTTAATTTAGCATATTCACTGAAGGCATCTCTGCTCTCATGGTGCTTGTTTCCTAAAGAAACAACAAACTTTTCTTGATGGATCACTGACCTGGTTGAGCTCATTCTCAGCCGCTAGCCTGAGATTTGGATCTATGGTGCCCTTCAGAGCCTGTATGATTCGATTGGGATCCATTAGGCCCGATACGATGGATTAATTTGAATAAACTTTGGACTATCGGACAGATGTGCAGACGACCAGATATCTCGGATTTTACAGGCAGCCCTGCCCCAGTCTGCCGTCAAGCGACTGTCATCGTCGCAAAGAACAAAGCCGAAGCGAGACGTTTACGGCAGAAGCTGGCATGACAACTGCTGCCCACGCGAAAAATTAAAGGGACCCCTTTTAAATATGACGGTGATATAAACATTTGAACTGCATCTAAATGGTGGCACAAAATTCGACACTTAAAATCGAAGAGTAGGCCTATATGCACTATTCAAATGTATATACATTTCTTATGCATTCTGAATAGTTTTGAATCATTGACTAAAACAATTGTTTGACAGATTTTTTATTATGCTACTGTTTAAAGAGTATTCGCAATATAATAGGGTTAACTGAATAGATATAGAGATATAAAATATATTTTATATTTAAGGCGAGACACTGCAGGTGAATAGGGTAAAAAATTAACTAATATTTATCGCCTTAGTTGATTGATTACATTGATAATTGCAAAAAAATGTTGTATTACAAGTTTTCTAAAATGTTAGGTTTAAATATGCAAATGAGGCATTATTTAATTAAATATGCGCTCATTTGCATACATTTCTAGTACAAAAATCCGAACACTGGATAAAGTCCGTTTCAAAATTCTTGTTTAATTTTTGTTGACATATTAGAGTCAAATGTTTTTACAGAGGAAATTTTGGGTATCTCATTTTTGTCACTCCATAATTCAGAAAATACTTAGAACAGACTGAAAACAATATATTTTCGTAATTTTGGGGGGAATAAAATTATATATGAACAAATCCCTCTGTAAAAACCTTCAGACAGGAATAAAAATGTAAAGTGAAGTTTACATTCACTTTATGTAAAAACCAAAATGCCCAAAATCTCAAACTTGACAGGTGCATGAAAAAAACAGTGTTTTGCCTGCAGTGTCTCAAATTAAAAGTTTGATCCATTTGCGCATTCTTGTATAGGATGCGCGTTTCGTATATAGATGTATTTGTCTCCTTTGCCGTGCCGTAGTGTTGTCATTGAAAAGTGTCATGGTGGCGTTTAGCACTAAGAATGCGCATTTTACCAACAGAAACCCGTTTGAATCTCTTAATTTCGATGGTGTGATTCATTTTGGTCTTTTCCAGCGACCGCAACTGTCGGGCACAACGTAACGGGCGCATCAAACAGTTTTAGCGATCGTTTAATAACGCTGTAGCGTGAATGTACAGCAGCTGTAAGTGTGTCTGCGCTGATTCTCCCTGTCATCATGAGTGACATACAGCCCGATGATGAGCTCCGGCCGGTTCCCAAAGAGCGAGCCGTGCTCGAGAGTTTCTTCACTCAGCTCGGGATGTTCTGGTTCGACCGGGCGAAGGATTATGTGGAGAAGGAGAAGGACGCCAGTAAGAGTGCGGGGGCCACATGGGCGTCTCTGCTGGCCGCTCTCGCTCACCTGGCCGCCGCAGAGAAAGCCTACCACAACATGACTTTCCTCGGGCAGAAACTAGGTATGAAAGCAGCGTTTCCAATACTGCATTCTGTCAAAAAGTACTGTGGTGCTACCATTTGGAAGCCTATTTCCGCCACACAAAGAGGATTTAGTAAATCAAAATTATGACATAAAAGTCAAAATAATAAGTATGGATTACAGACATCGATATTTTGACAATAAAAAAAGTCAAAATTATGAGATAAACTCAGAATTATGAAATATAAATGGAAATTATAATAAAGTTAGAGATGTCATAATTTGAGATTAATTCGAAATGTGAGGTGTCAGATCATAATTATGAGATAAAAATGATGATTATCAAAAGTAAAAAATTGAGATACCAAGTCATAAATATGATATAATCAAACCTGAAATAAAAAGTCGAAATTGAGAGAAAAAGGGTAATAATTTAAACATAATTAAAAAATTGACAGTCAAATTTAGGACTCATAATTACAACAAAGCTATACATTTGACAAAACATTTATCATGTTATAATTGACACTTTTTCATAACGCAATGTAATTATATCATAATTACCGGTATGACTTTTCACCTCAAATTTGACATTTAATGTCAATACAATTATTTGTCTTAATTATAACTTTCACTTATGACTTATCATTTTTCCAGTTATCTGAAAGTTCCCTTTGTCATGATTGTGACTTTGTCATCATACATCATTTTAATTATATTGTGATTTGTCATGATGACATAGTATCTCATAAATGTGATTTTTTTTTTAAATGTAAAACTTGACTATGTAAAACCTGATTTACCAGAGCATGATTTTTTTCTTACCTTTTTTCCGCAGGTATTAAATGGTAACACTTTGTGATTATGCTAGTAATTCAGCAACATATCATGGTAAGATGATATTGTGCCAGCCAGGGTAATACAATGCTTTTTTTGATGTGCCATAATAATACCATGGCTTTTTAGAAAAAAAAACGTAGTATATGTACCATGGTAATGTCGTGTCAAATATGCCAAAAAACGTGGTATTACCCTGGTCCAAGTCAAAAAAAAAAAAAAAAAAAGCACTGGATAGTGCTGTACATGTACCAACCAAGCTAATCTAATGTTTTTTTGAACAGTGTATGACCGGATAATATAATTTAATTTAAACACAGCAGATGGCGCCATGTGGTCAAACATAATGCATCTCCATCTGTGTGTTCTGTTACTGAATTAATTTTCAGGCTGAAACACTAGAGGTGCCTCCTGCATTGTATTGTTTTAATGCCATCACATTAATGTATGTGTGTCATGCAGGTGGTCAGTCATTTTTCAGCCGCAAGGATTCCATCAGAACCATCTATACGTCCCTGAACAACGAACTGAGGAAGGTGGTCTCCATGGGCCGCCACACATCCGGAGGCTCCACTCCCAACCTGGAGGATCTCCTGCCCCATTTGTCCGAGCAGCTGTGTCACTTCACGCAGGCCAGGATGGAGATCGCAGACTTCTACGAGAAGATGCATTCTCTGGGCAGCCAGAAGACTGTGAACTCTGAGGAGCTCGTGAGCACGCTGGAGAGCATTCTGCAGAAGTACAGTTCCAGGTGAGAAACACCTGTGCAAATGCTTCATTGACTTGTTTTTGAATCATTACAATGAGCAACAATTATTAAAAACAATGGTCGTTTTGAATATTACTGAAATGGCCTAAGAATGGTTTTAGATTATGAGGATCATTCTGTGAGTGTGTTGCCAGGGTCTCAGTGTTGTTGTGTGTTATCCATGACAGCAGAGGGAGCTGTGGCTCACCTTGCTCAGATTCACCCCTTATTTATTAGCAAAACAAATGATTTTAACTATTTTTTTTACACCCAATACAAGTGGAATAGAAAAAGTATGAAAGCCCACATCCACCTCAAAGTAAGCAAAAATAAAAGTAATTTAAAATGAGAATTCTTTTAAAATCTTTACTCAGAAATGGACTTTAAATTATTTTTGTGTGCATGTGTATATGCTTTTTCTATATGTATATGTTTTTTTAAATAATTTTTTAAAGGATACAGCTTCATTATTAATTAAAATAATAATTATTAAATAAAATAAAAATAATATATACCATGAATTATTAAATATATATTTTTAATTAGATTTTTGTACCCTTTAATCACAAATGAACTTTTATAGAAAATTACCAATAATTTGCTTATAAACAAATGGAGTTGTAGAAGGAAAATGTGCAACATTTAAAAGTTTTTTTTTTTACATTATAGTAATATATACTGACATAAACACGGTGATAGATACAACCGCATGTGCAATAACTGATTACAGTTCATTGAACAAGTTTGAAAAATATTGTTTAAGCCCTTTCTAATAATCTGTTAAATCTGTCAGATCTGTTAAAGCTCATTTGGATTTATGAAATTATCTTTAAAATACAGTATCTTGAAAAAGAGATGTAAGTGGAAAACTATTTAAATAGGCCGTTAAATTACAAGCTTGTTCTAGCAGAAATCGTGTTATAGTGTGAGGGCAAGTGATGTATGATAAAGCAGTATGTGAGCCCAGCACCTGGTTAATGACATCTGAAGCCGAGCGCTCCCACTGACTGCTCAAGGTGAACTCTGCACTTCACTAAAGGAAGAGAGAGAGATGAAGGAAGGAAGAATGCCAAACGTTGAGTCATCTCACAAATGTTATCTGATCAATTAATCAGTCAGCCAAGTGCTCAGCAGAGATTTGGTCTTTGCCAGCAGTGTGACTCTGCAGAGGTGGACCTTGAGAAATCAGCTGTGAACTCGATCAAATGTCTGCTGGCCTACAAAGAAAATGCTTTGAATGTGAATTTTTGTGTTGCAGAAATCATTATTTCCAAACAGGTTTCCTCAAACACTCCCCATCTTCCATTGGCTGGTTAAACAGATAGTCCCGCCCCTAAACTCTCACTATTGGTTGTTGTGTGAAGATGTTCTCATAGCGCCAGGGTTATCGCCGAATTAAACTGCCATAGAAACTACTCTTCTATCGCCTTTTTTATGAAGCTGACTTTTCTTTCTCTCTCTGTCATTTCCTCGTGCTCTCTTTCCGGCTGCCTGCTAAGACATGTAATTAATGATCAGTCAGGGGTGAAGAATTTTCACGCTGCTGCTGAATGCAGGAGATGTAATGAGCTCTATGCCGCCCTGCAGTATTCATCACTTTCTCTGGCACTAATGAGCAAAGAGAACGGCGCTCGCTCAAACACAAACGGGACACACAGATTGCAGGATTACAGAGATGTTGACAATCGTCCACCTTCTTACATCGTCTCATATTGATATCAGAGTTCCACGATATTGAAAAAACGTATTACTATATTTAGTTTTTCTGCAATATATATTGTGATTTAAAATGTAAAATTATGAAAAAATTCAGAAATTTCTCAAGATGATTTTAATAGCTTTATTTGGAGAAAAAAAATAATTTGAGAATAAGTTGGTTGATTTAGCTCAGGAGTGCATCTGCATTTAAAAGGATTTGACAAATCTGAAAAAAATAACTTTTTTACTTTTGTTTTTTACCCTTTTTTTTTTTTTTTTTTTGGAGTGTGCACCATCCTTTTAGAGTTGAACAATTTTGAAAAAATACACTTGGGTTACTTTTTACAAGAACCAACTTAAAACTCTAAATAAAAAATAATAAAAAAATTTTTAATAAAACTTTCCACTTTTCATAAGCCTCATTCCCATAGTTTTTGACCCACTTAATGACTATAAAATAATGATTTATAATGTGATTATTATTGCATTAAAATATTAAATATTACAATAAAATACTACTATAAAATAATCATGTATTTGATAGTTTTACCAAAAAAAAGCATCTCAGAGCTGAAACATGAAATCATGGGCTCAGAGCTCGATTTGTTTTACACTGTAAAAAAATTTGGTGTAGAATTTACTTTTCATTCAGAAATTGTAGCAGATTTGATAAATAATTAAAGAAATGACAAGTAACATTGAATTAATCCTGAAATTGAAATACTAATACACTATTTTCTTGTAAAACATTCTCGAATAATTTGTTTTATCTACAACTTAAAATAATAATAATCATATTAAAAATAATTCAATAATTCAGTACAGTGTGTAGATGAAAAATAAATGTATTTTTCAATGACTGAAAAATCATTTGAATAATTGAAGAAATAAAAATAATTTTGTACAGCGTGTAAATGAACAGTGCACAGAACACAGCTTCACTTCGAAATCTGCAGCCCATTACATAATTCGTGTATGTAAGTCGTGGCCTAATGGTTAGAGAGTCGGACCAAAGGTTGCGGGTTCGAATCTCATACTGGCAGGGATTGTAGGTGGGGGGGAGTGAATGTACAGCGCTCTCTCCCACCTTCAATACCACGACTGAGGTGCCCTTGAGCAAGGCACCGAACCCCCAACTGCTCCCCGGGCGCCGCAGCATAAATGGCTGCCCACTGCTCCGGGTGTGTGTTCACGGTGTGTGTGTGTTCACTGCTGTGTGTGTGCACTTTGGATGGGATAAATGCAGAGCACTAATTCCGAGTATGGGTCACCATACTTGGCCACATGTCACGTCACTTACTTGTCACTAATTAACCTTTGTGATTTGACTATTGCATTAAACCATTTCAATATATTGTGGCATTTCGTTTCTTTTAGATTCCACCATCCGATCCTGAGCCGTCTCGAGAGCAGCTTCCAGGTGGAGGTGGACGTGTTGACGCAGCTGCTGCGATGCCAGGCGCAGATCTCAGAGTGGCATTTCCTGCCGTCTCTACTCAACCTGCACGGCGCCCATTCCAAACTTCAGGCGTGGGGTCAGGTGTTCGAACGGCAACGAGAAACCAGGAAACACCTCTTCGGAGGCCAATCCCAGAAGGCTGTGCAGCCGCCACACCTCTACCTGTGGCTCCAGCGCCTTCAAGCGACACTCCTAGCCAAGTTTAGCTTCTACTTCCACGAGGCTCTGAGCCGCCAGACGTCGCAGTCCGAAATGAAAACCCTGACGGCTCGGACCTCCCTAGATTACTTCGGCAAGATCTCAGCCTTCATTCGCAAGCACGACGCTTCGAGCGTCTCCTTGGTCTTTGACAACCGCGGCTCCGAGAGCTTCCAGGGTCACGGATACCACCATCCGCACTCCTACCGTGAAGCTCCCAAAGGCGTGGACCAGTTTCCGGCCATCGTGTCGCTTCCCGGCGGAGAAAGGCCGGTCACGCATTGGCCCAATGTCATCATGATCATGAGTGACCGCTCAACGGAACTCAACGCTCTGGATAAGGTGGTCCACTTTTATGACGATAAAGTCCAGAGCACCTACTTCCTCACACGGCCTGAACCGCACTTCACCGTAGTGGTGATCTTCGACGGGAGGAAGTCAGAGAGGGACTCGAACATCGTGGCATTCCTGCAGGAGCTGACGGGATCGCTGAGGAACACCAAACCCTTCACCACACTCAAACCGGGCTCCAAGGGTTGAACTTCTTATTTATCAATATAGACTATTTTCACCCTAAATGTAGTTTATTTTAAAAGGATGTTTACCTCGATATCAGTTGCTGTCGCTCTTTTATTCACTGCGCTGCTGAAACTCTTGTTGAATGTAATCCCTTTTATCCTTTTCCCTTAAAAGAGGTCCAAAAGCTTCATGATTCAAACACTTTCAGACCAAAGATGAATGTCACAGCTGTGACTGTTTGTCTTGTTTTTTTTGAATGTGCTCACAAATGAGTTCTTTCAGCTCGTGTTCCAGCTCAGCAATTGGATTCGCTTTACCGAATGCGAAAGGGACCCACTGCAAAGAGTTCGACTTCCCCTTTTATTGTTAATTTGCTGTGTAACACATTTTAATAGCCTTTGGTTTTAACGTTTTGACTTTTTTTGACCATTGTGTACATTTTCACTTGTGAAATAAAGTTTGGAATTGTCTATCATACTATAACTGTACTGAATTCTTTCTCTTAGGGAATAAAATTATAGTTATGAAAAAAAAAAAACGTTTTTAATTGCACATATGCATTTCTTTTGGTTGCAGTGACTAGCAAAATTGAATCTACTGAATTACTGCTTCAAATTCTTATTGATTCCAAGAGTCTTTTCAAATATTTCAATTGTCATTTAATGTGATATGTAGTACTGTTTGCATATTTGATCAAAATCCAGTAAAACAGTGATATTGTGAAACATTATTACGGTTTAAAATAGCTTATTAATGTGGCTATATTTGGCCTTATGTGTTTGTATTGTGTATATGGGTGTGCAAATGTTTTGTTAGCATTATGTAACGTGACCTTGAGCTATGGAAAGGCACTATATAAATAAAACTTCTTCTTCTTATTATTATTTTTGTGATCAAAGCTGAATTTTCAGTATAATTGCTCCAGTCCTCAGTGTCACATGTTCCTTCTGAAATCATTCTAATATGATGATTTAGTGCTCAACAAACCAATCATATATATATATATATATATATTTTTTTTTTT
>NW_015660890.1:358314-385404 GCF_001515625.1 Sinocyclocheilus rhinocerous
TTTTTTTTTTTTTTTTTTTTGGAAACATACATTTTGTTTTGGATTCTTTGATGAATAATAGCAAGTTCAAAAGAACTCTTTTTAATGATCTTTTGTAACATTATAAATGTCTTTACTGTCACTTTAAAACATCCTTACTGAATAAAAATATACATTTCTTTTAAAAAAAGTTGTACTGATCCCAAACTTTTAAATGATAGTGTAGATCAGAACAGAAAAGTATAGCGTTTTGTTTTCAAACATTCTGCACTTTTAAAAGTGTTTATAGTCTGAAAAACCCATGACCATATTGGTAATTCAGTGCAAAAAAAAAAACTTTTTTTTTTTTAATTGAAAAAAACGAAAAAAAAAACTTTTTTTTAAATTTCAGTGGTATAAACTGTGATTATTTTCTCGTTATGGTTCACTGCAACCCAAAGAAATGCATAGGTCACAGCTGTACTGAAAGACAGCAGAAAGGATGTACCAGCTCGCATTTGAAAAATGGATGAAGATTAATATAAATCAAAACATTAAAGATTGATAGCTTTATACCCATAACTCAAGACCGAGAAAACCGGCTCGCAAAACATCTGCAAATCCAAAACCACAGTGGGGTCCAAATGTCGGAGACCACACTGAAAGTCTGAACTCAAAATCTAATTCAAAATTAACAAATAAATTCTGTGATGTAAAATGAATAAGAAATCTGGAAAACATGATTACCAGGTTTTACATAATGTCCATGCAGCTAAAGAAAAAGGAACAAACAAGATACAAATATATTACGATATTCACATTACATCGTCAATTCAACGTGGAAAAAGTAGTATGTTACATTAGAATGCAAAATAAAACTAGTGGTCTTAGACTTTTGGACCCCATTGAATGTCTAATCTCTATCGTTTTACCTCCACTTTAGAATCAGCCAGGTTGAGCTGCATGATGGGAAATTATTCCTTGCTTAAAAGGCAGAAATTGTGTCCTCCACTCCTGCGTGAGCCATAAAAGCATCCTACCTAAATGTTTAACGGCAAGACTGAAATAAGAGCATAGGTTATTAGTGTACATGTGTACAAAACATGGATTCAGGCAGACGGATTGTAACATTTAAAGGGACAGTACACCAAAAATCATTAACAAATCCACGTTTTGTGTTCTATAGAAGATTAGTTTGCTATATAATGAGGTAATAATGACAATTTTTTTAATTTTGGGTGTACTGTCTTTAAATCACATGTACAATGCTTTCTACTCACCGTTTAATTTTAGTATGAGCCATTCCATCACTAAACTGAAATATATCAATAAAAAAGTACAACGCACTATTTTGAGACATATCAACTGTCCTTTATTTCAAAGACATTCAGTTTCGACACATTTTAAAAAGCACTGGAACATGATTTAATGCTACATGCCAATACAGTCCTATACATGAAAGTGCGACATCACAATGGATTAAATGTACATATTTATTATTCGTTCAGGTTATTAAATATCTGGAAAGAGCTCTAGCGTTATAATTATTATTTAACTTGGGGAACGACTCTTCAGAGAGCGACGGGAGCACACACCCTTGGCAGACCAGGCTCCTGCATTCAACATGCATCCTGAAAGGCACTTTCATGTGAACACAGTGTGTGTGTGTGTGTGGGAGAGTGGGGCGATAATCTCAGATCTCTTGGAAAAGGACAAAAAAAGTGGGTGTCGGATACGGCGACAAGCAGATGCGGTCGTATGAAAGAGCACCAGTAAGAAATGAAGGTAAAAAAAAATAGAACAGGTAAAAAAAAAAACGTAAGAGCAGCAGTCAAAAAAAAGTGGAAAAACAATCATCGTTAGCATATAAAAAAGTGAACCAAGGCCGCTTGGTCGTAAAACTACTCACTTCACCTTCATGCATTTTACACACAGGACTAAACACCCTCGATCACACACACATTCACTCTAACACACACACACACAAACTTGTCTACAAGTGCAGTGTACTCTTTCTAACTCTCTTTCATTCACACACACACACACACACACACACACACTCAAACACTTAAGTTGTCATGTACAAGCATGAATTATCCATCATCTAGTACTCTGAACTACCCTAAGCGCATTTTATCATACAAAAACCCCCACACAGACACACACAGGAGAGCCATGTATGGTTAGTGTGCTCCAAAGAGTCTGCCGTTGACGATATTGTACAAACACACGTACACTGGAAGCACAGGGGATGTTGAAAATGGAGGATCGAACACCGTTATCGTCTGTCAGTTGAGCAGCAGTGGAAATTGTACTTGAACGACCCGAGGGAGGGCGTGGCCTATTTGCACAAACTTTCGTAATTTTCTTCGCAATCCTCCCCGGAATGTCTTTTTTACGCCTTTAGTGTGATGTTTTGTTAAAGCTTTGTTCGTGTGTTTGCCCTCGGAATGTTACGGTTGTGTCCCTCCCACATCATCCAATCAGGCTTCAGGGTTTGGTTTCCACGGTAAAGGGGGAGGTTTATCTGGTGATCAAGGCTTAGCGTGGTATTTTTCGAGTGAAAACAGGAAAAACAGTGGAACATTCATGGAATACATTCGGTGTTCTTTAGTCGCCTTGCGGGAAAGGCTAAGTGAACGAAAAAACAAACAAAACAAAAAAAATTACATTCCCCATCAAATTCCAACAAGTGAAATAACTATTTTCCCAAGAGGCACCGGGAGTCCTGTAACTCGAATCAAAGCATCAAAAAAAGCAGCAGCAACTTATAAAAACAGCGTTTTTGACACATCCCTCTTGTGGTAGTAAGGCCTAACAAATCAAAGCACTCAAAATACATTGCACCGACTCAATGGAACATTTCCCAAAAAACAACAACGGCACTTCCTGTACAGGCAGTCTCTCTCCGCTGTCTCTGAATGTGTTCCTTGTAAATGTATCTATACATAGACACGGTAAAGTCCTATTCACTTTGAGAATACACACACACACACCACCCTGACAACACATTTATAGATATAATATCGTAGACTAACGCTATCAGACCGTTCTGCGCGTAAACTAGCTATCGGCCGTACAATCATGTCATTATTAAGAGATTAACCTGTTCGTCGAGCAGTCGTCGAGTCTTAAATTAATTTTCAAAAATGAATAAAATATAAATGGATACATCTAATACACATCTAAGAAATCTAAATATAAAAATGGTACATAGATATTATAATACCTAATATAATTTATCATCATTTATATTAGTTAAATAATTCACCAATTAATCAAAAATGTAAATTAACATTTTCCAAAATTATTATATTATAAAATGATTATAAATTTAATACACATGATTAAATAATATATAAAAAAAATTATATAAATATTATATGTAATATAGTTTTTTATTTATATTATTGTTAATTGATTATTCATTTGATCAATATTTTAAAAAATTCGAAGCCTTTTCTAAAATTAATATAAACTAACTATACATTACACACATTATTGAACAATTATAAGAGAATCTGAAAAATGTGCTTAACTGTAAAAATGTCAATGCAAAAAATCTTAACAGTCCTACAAAGCGGTTTCATTTCCATATGCAAAATAACAACTTATTTTCTTTCCTTTTAATTTTGGGACTGAAATGTCAGGAACATGTTTTTGAAAGATTTGCCCATTTGCATGTCTGTTCATAACAAACCTGTGCCATTGTGTGCGGGTTCAGCTTCTGGGAGCGTTGAATAGCTAACCCACAATGCAGTGCGGATGGTGACTGGCGTATTGGAGGACTCTCCCGCTCTCTGTCCCTGCGCAGGGACTCGTGTTGGCTGATGTTGGCAGTGACGTTGCCGTTGGAGTTGGCGTTGTGTCCCGTGCGTCTGTGGTGCTCAGGACTGTCCACACAGCTGTTCCCACGCAGTAGCTCCCGCGGGCTGAAATGCCCCGTTACCGTCACCGTTACGGGAGGAGAGCTACGTTCCAGCCCATTGCCGTGGCAGTGACCGTCGCTTAAGCGACCAGGGACGCGGCGCAGGAGGGCTTCCGTCCGCTTCCGGTGTCTGAAGAGAGAAGGGAGGAATTAATAAAGTGAAATGCAAGGAGAACAGTGACTAGGAGACTGAAGGCCAGAGTGTGTGTGTGCTCACCGGCTGATGAAGGTCTCAGGGATTCTTGGCTCAGTAGGAGACGTCAGCGACCGTCTGGAGCTCACTTCATCTGAAGGTGTAGTGCTGGACTCACTGTCTGCTTTCTGGCTCAGAGTGTCTGACATGGCCTCATCCCTGAAATATATCATTCAGAAGTTCATTCATTCATCCATTTTCACATCAAGCTATTCGTTTGATCAAAATGAGTTTTAGAAGGAAATTAAATTAGCCAATGTGTTACATAAAAAAACAAACTTCAAATTCCTTACAATTACTATGATACCATTTCTGCCAAAATACCAAGTACTACAGACGTTAAGTGGGAATTAGTCACCACTGTTAAAAATAAAAATAAAATAATAAAATAAACATCTAAAAATGTTTAGAGGGGATACCAAAGTTGATTTATTATGGGTTTGCATCAGCAACATTAAGTGGGAATTAATAAGCACAGTTAAAAATAAAAATAAAATAATAAAATATACATTCAATAAATGACTTCTCAGATTGTGTAGAAGCAGCACCATGATTTTGTCATGCTTTTAAAGCAGTAATATTAAGTAGAAATTAGTCACCACTGGAATAAACTGAACTAAACTACAATAAATACATAAATAAATAATACACACATAATTTTTTAAAATTAAATTAAAATAATATTCTTACATTGTGTAGATGAGGTACCATATTGATTTGTTTTTACAGCAGAAATATTAAGTGGGAATTAGTCACCACTGAAAAAAAAAAGAAAAATGAAATAAAAAATTTTTTAAAATAAAATGTGACCTCTCAAACTGTGAATAGGAGATACCATATTAATTTACTATGGTTTTACAGCAGTAACATTAACTGTAAATGTGGTATTTTGGTGGAAAATGTTTGCTATGGTATTCTTTTTTTTTTAATCTTATCTTGTTGCCTTGAATATGTAGATGAAGCGTGTGAACTCACTCCTGCAGCATGACGTATTGGTGTGGTATGAGTCCGTCAATGCCATTGTGTCGTCCCTCCCACCAGTCTTCAGACGCTCTCTGAAGCAGCAGCAGAGTGGCTCCTTTTTTAAAGGCCAGCTCCCGTCCAGACCGTCCCACATAGTCAAACTTGGCTATGGCCTCCACAGGCTCACCCTCTGAAAGAAAGACAGACAAATTCAGCATTCTGTATTTTTGTGTTTAATAAAAACGAATATGCACGCATGTATTTACCCTCCTCGCTCGTCTGTGTTTCCGTCCCTCCATCCTGCTCCCCCTCCTCAAACCCTCCAGGTTCACTGTACGGACTTTCACTTAAAGAACACAAAAGATGATCAACATACTGCAATACACTTTAAATGGGAATACGGTAATTAGTTAAGCACATGAACTCACCAGTACTCAGTATTGCTCATGCATTTCTCATAAACGGGTCCCTCCAGCTCTTTGGTGTCAGGGAAGATGGTTTCATGGTGGATGATGATGGTTTTGACGATCTCGTTGACGTGAGCCTGACATGAGACCTGGTCCAGGAGGTCCGGGGTGGGCATCAAAGTGGGGCCGAAGCATATAGCCAAGTTTCCAGGGTCCATCATGTTCTCGTCGCTGTACTGGGACAAGCTGCGATGGGAAACAATCCCATGATGCATTACGTTGTCTCCTGAGTACATCGCTGTAATTATGCTTTCTCAATCAGAGCATCAGTCTGTTATTTGTGCGTGTGAGTCATAAATGCCATATCGCACCTTTACCCAACACTCTCGCTCCCAGCCTCCCTCTGTCTCTCACGGCACAGAGGTGGGAGAGGATTTAATTTCTGGTGTGAAAATGGATGCTTAGTTTAGCTGCATTTCTCCTATTCAATGAGACGCTTCAGCTTTGCAGCTGAGTGAGTTGTGTTCATTTGGAAGTAGCAATATTGATGAATATTTCATACTCTGTATGTACATGGAACAGTAACTATGTGGGTTTACTTTGCTACCCTTTTGGGACAAAACTGTCGACATGAATCAGCTAAATATAGCAAAACTAATAATTACACTTAGCTTTATATGAAAGCAACATACAGTCTGTGTAGTATGTCCTCATTTTGCTAGCTATATGTGACCCTGGAGCACAAAACCAGTCTTAAGGGTACATTTTTCCAAATTTAGATTTATACATCATCTGAAAGCTGAATAAATAAACTTTCCACTGATGTGTTTGTTATGATAAGACAATATTTGGCCGAGATACAACTATTTGAAAATCTGGAATCTGAGGGTGCAAAAAAATCTTGTGTGTGAATACTCACTGGTTGAGGAATGCAAACAGGTATCTCATGACCACGAGTGTTGGCCGTGGTGCTGTGGTCAAGATCTTGCGGATGGAGAGGGCACGTTCATACAAACTCTCCGTTCCTGTTGAACGCACATGAACACGCAAGTTCATAAACAAGGAAAACCAGACGTCCCATGTTCTCAAACAGGCAGGGACTCTTTTATATTCACATGAAAAGACAGCAGCTGTCCAAACTCCCCAGGAAACCCGAGTACTTAGCACCCTGTCATTTCCCGAATGCTTGTGCCACCATTTCTCACACCCACCTTTCCTTTCCTTTCCTCTCCTTCCTCCATCCTGCCTCATACACATACATGCACACATATGAACGCAGGGAAACAAGCACTCACGGACGCAGGCGATGAGATCGTTGAACTTCTCCTTGGGGAAAAGCGGGTTGTCCAGGTTGCGGAAGTACATTTTCAGCACGCCTGCTACTGAGTTAATGTCATGGTTATTCTCCTCGTCAGTCAAGGGGTCGTTGCCTGGGAAACAGTCACGAAGATGAGAGTGTACCCATGGTGATAGATCTTTTTCATTAAAATCAGTGATTTTCACATTTGAACACTGAGCTTTCAAAAAGCCATTGGCATTTATTATTAAATAATCACAATTTTAATTGTTTTAATTTAAGGGAGACTGTTAAACTGTATTTAGTCAATGCTATTTGTTCATATTTTATATATATATAATTTTTTTTTTTTGACAATTATTTAACATTTTTCTTAAAATCATTACAAATTACAGGGTCAATGTCACCAATTTATTTATTTAACTGGTGACACAGAAATAGCGCAAACATTTTTATATTACACCATAATATAATTTTTTATATTACACCATATTCAAAATAATTTATAATTAATAAAAAAATTAAATAATATCAAATACAATAAAAAAGAAATAAAATCAAATAAATAAAAAGTGACATTTTACAATGTGCAGAGGAGGTACCATATTAATTTATGGTTTTATGCAAGTAACATTAAGTGGAAATTAGTCACCACTTCTATAATAAAATAAAATGTTCAATTTTTCTTTTCTTTTTTTTAAAAAATTTAATTGGTGACACAGAAATAGTGCAGGAGATTTCTTCTTAATATTACGGCATAACTTATCTGTAAAACTTATCTATAACTTATATTGTTTCACATTTTTCAGAAACTTTCAACTTGTTTACTTCACTAAATAAAGTAAAATAAAAAAATTTGTGACTTATGTAGAGGAGGTACCAACTATAATAATGTATTATGGAATAAAATAAAATGTTCAATTTTTCTTTTCTTTTTTTAAAAAATTTAATTGGTGACACAGAAATAGTGCAGGAGATTTCTTCTTAATATTACGGCATAACTTATCTGTAAAACTTATCTATAACTTATATTGTTTCACATTTTTCAGAAACTTTCAACTTGTTTACTTCACTAAATAAAGTAAAATAAAAAAATTTGTGACTTATGTAGAGGAGGTACCAACTATAATAATGTATTATGGTTTTATGTAAGTAACATTAAGTGGAAATTAGTCACCACTGTTATAATAAAATACGATTTTCAAATTTTCAATAAATTTTTTTACTTAGTGACATAAAAATTGTGCATAATATTTCTTCATCGTATTACTCTATAACTTACATTTGTTTAAAATTATTTTTTAAAATTAACTTGTTTCCTTCCAGATTTACATTTTTTTTTTAAATCCCAGATTTACATGGAGACTTTCAAAGTTCACTGTATATATTTTTATTACCGTGACTGTGCTCAAAAGCATAATATAATTATGAGAATTATTTACATCACGGCGTTCACAAACCTCTTTCAAAAGAGTTCTTGATGTCATTGACTTCCACCTGTGACCCTGAAACCCTGAAAATACCCTGGTGTTGCAGACCTAGAAGAGGAATAAAAAAAATACACCATAATTTAAGAGCATGTGATGTATATGTTTGTGTGATGGATTCAATGTTTGTATTAATTCATCAGATTATACATAATTTCTTACCATATAGATTAATAAAGCGAATGCAGCTCTCTACAATCAGTGGGATGGCCTTCCCAGAATCCTGCATGCAGATGAAAATATCCCAATAGTCATAAAGCAGCACATGGAAGTTGTACAAAAATGAAATCGGTATGCTGGTACAGGTGGAAACAAAACCGGCTGTTACCTGGTGCCTGCTGTGGGAGTTTCGTCGACGGCTAAGTGGAAAAAAAGAGAGAAATACAACTGAAACAAGAGATTTAGCATTCAAAAAGGTCATGAGAACCTTTACAAATATCAAAAGGACCTTATGATGCAGAGCAGTATATGTAAAAAGGGCATTAAAAGAAGGTCAGACATAGATGATGAGATTTACCTGGTTGTCATGATGTCTGCTCTGTATCCTGTGGATATAGATATTATATTAGACCATATTTCACTGCTCTTCAGACATAAACTCAACTAATCTAAAAGCTCAAGTGATGCCACTTACTCTTCATTATATAATTTCAAATGGTGGACACAGATTATTTATCTTGGTTTTATTCACATGGATCCATATATATATATATAAGTGTAAATGGTAAATTAATACACATTTTATGACAAAGCTAATGCAAGTGTTAATGCTAATTTTTATAATCATGTTAAACAGATAAATTGACTATGTCTTGCTAGTTGCGCATGTAAAAATGCATATACTCTTTAAATACATATTTACATAAAAATTCATAATGAAAAATTAATTAAATAATATTTTCATTTATACATCAATAAATAATAAAATATTTAAATGAGTTTGAATTATTTTAATATTTATTTTTTATATTAGTTGTAGTAGTAGTAGTAGTAGTAGTAGTAGTAGCACTAGTAGCAGCAGTATTCATATTAATATTAAAATGGAATTTAATAAATCAAAAAAGATTTACAAATGAAAAAACAAGAAAAATATAATAATAATAATACTTATTATTATTATCTCTTATTTTTTTCCATTTCTAAACCATTCTCATTTTCTCATTGTTAGCAGCCGCAGCAGCAGTAGTCGTATACAATAGTAAATAATAAATATAATCATAATAATTACACATTTAGAGAAAAGTGCAACATCACCTTCAGCTATGCTCCTCTTCAGCATGTCATGTTTGGCTTGTAGTTTAGCGATGAGATTACTGCCTTCCAGATACTCCTTCAGCTTCTGCAGCCACACAAATACACACAGTCAATAATAATCCAATTACACTGGAAATTAATGATCTAATTAGTCCTGGTCATCCTTCAGTAGCCATGAACTTTAAAGATACTGACATTGCTTTAGGCTAAAACAAGACCATTGACCCAGGGGTCACAACGCTACAAAACTACAGTGTAAACAGATCATTGGCTGCAAAGTGTGATGCAAGGAGAATAAATATGGTGTCTGTGCTCTTTTCTGTGTCTGATGCAAGTAAATGTCTTATTAAACGCTGTATTTCCAAAACAGGCCCTGTTTGAGCGAGTGTGTGTGGGCCAACATTTACTGTGAAATAGAAGAGCTCTGTTTCCTGCTGGTTGGCGCGTCTCTTGGCCAGGCTGGGTTTGCTGAGGTAAGTGTCTGATACGCTGGATTTGACCGACTCAGTGGAGCGACTGTGCTGGAAGCTCTCGGACACGTCGTAGTCTTCCATGTTCACCATGTCCTGGATAGTGCTGAGTGTGGCCTCCGATGTCTTTTTCACCTTCAGAGGGAACATAGAGAGTTACTGAAGTGGTGGTGCCACTGTACATTTATACACACCACTGTACTGAATGATTAGCTCATGGTCATTTTAATCCAAGGACAGTTTTCACTTGTATTTTCATATTTCGGAAGCAAGCGACGCACAAAACAGGTGTGAATGGGGTCCAAAACAGTTTGTGATCCAATCACACATCATAAACTAGAACCCTTAAAGGTCTAGTTCATCCAAAAATGAAAATTCTGTCTTCGTTTACTCACCCTCAACACCAAATCCTGTATGAGTTTCTTTCTTCTGTTGAACAAATGAAGATATATATATATATAACCAAATCAGTTGCTGGTAGCCATTGACTTCCATAGTACGGAAAAATACAATGCAAGTCAATTGCTATAGCAATTGCTTGGTTACTAGCATTCTTCGAAATATCTTCTTTTGTGTTCAACAGAAGAAAAAAACTCAGGTTTGGAATAACTTGAGGGTAAATAAACAATGACAATTTTCTTTTTTGTGTGAACTAGACCTTTAAAATTATTTTATTAATGTAATTTTACTTACTATGGAAGACCGTTTCCGCCACTGAATAAGAAAAATAAAATAAAAAAAGGTAACTGCGACTTTTTATCTCACAATTCTGACTTTATAACTCACAATTGTGAGTTTATATTATGCAATTCTGAGAGAGAAAAAAAAAAGAATTGCGAGTTTATACTTCACAATTATGAGAAAAGTCAGTCAGAAAGTCAAAATGAATTATTTAGTCAGTAAACTCACAATTGCGAGAAAAAAAGTCGCAATTACCTTTTTTTTTATTTTTTATTCAGTGGTGAAAATGGGCTTCCATAATTTACAGTATGCACTTGAATAAAAAAATAACAAAAGGTTAACTTTTCTCCAGTCAATAATTAAAATTTTGCAGTGAAATTAAAAATTGGAAATTTACTTGGAAGCAATAATTTGTCCATTGTGTTTTTTAACACAAGGGCACGCTATTATTCAAAAGTAATTTTTTTCCAGCCTTTTTGAAAGAAATTAATACTTTTATTCAGCTGGGACACTTTAAACTGACCAAAAGTGACAGTAAAGACATTTATAACAGTACTACATGATATTATGGTGATAATGCTGTTCTTTTGAATTTTTATTCATCAAAAAATCCAGAAAAAAGCATCATGGTTTCCACTAAAATATTATGCAGTACAACTGCTTTCAACATAGACTATAATAAAATATGTCTCTTGAGCACCAAATCAGCATATTAGAATGATTTCTGAAGTATCATGTGACACTGAGTATTGGCTATATTCAGCTTTGTCATCACATAAATAAATTACATTTTACAATGTATAAAAATAGAAAACAGTAATAATAGAAAGAAATACTGTAATATTTCACAATATTATTTTTACTCCAATATTGATCAAATAAATTAGTATTATTATGTACAACCAAGCTAATAGTACAATAGTTTGTTGTACTTTTTGTTTTGTGACAATCACACACGGTACTCAGGAATTGGTTCGCAGTCTTCTAGAGAAGCGAGGATTTAGGAATATCCCGCACACACATCCGCACACCCCTCGGTCTCTACAGTCGAAGCTCACTGCAGTAATACAGCGTTCATCAGCACTTCTGCTCTGTCCTTCACATGCTGAGAGCTGCAGGAAACAGCTGGCCTGCCAACAACCAGCGATAAACAACCACACACTCCGACAGAGACTGAGACGATGGAAACAATATGTATGAATGCGTCTGGAGCTGTGAAGGAGAGCGCTGGTGTGCATATAGAATACCTGACGACAAAGAGAGAAGGAACGAGAGAAGGGGAAAGGAGAAATGGAGAAGGTGTGTACGCCTGTCATCTCATTCGTTATCCTCAGTGGGGGAACTGCAGCTGCCGAGGTGCTCATTCAAGGGGAAGGGATTATGTGTGTGTGTGTGTGTGTGTGTGTGTGTGCGTGTGTGTGTCTCACCTCTTCATTTTCGATCTTCAGTGTGGAGAGGCGCGACTGCAGCTGCTGGAATCGGAGGAGGAGCTCGGCTTGCACCTGCGGCAGTGCTGTGATTTGACTCACCTGAAATATCAACATGCATAAATACACATATTACAGAATCCGCTCAGCAGAACAAACAAATCATTTGATCGTATTTATTATTATAGTGGCCTTTTTTGCCATTATCAAGGACATGGATAGTAAAAAAGGACAGGAAATGATAGCGTGGTGTTGGATAAAATATGTTGTGAGCCAGACTTGAATTTGCATTGCCCATGTGACCACCCAGGCTCTGCATATCAGAGCATGCATGATAACTAAAAGGTCACAGTTTTGACTAAATTTGACATAAAAATTCTGTGTGAAATTGGATAATGTGTCAGTTAACAAGCTCAACCATATATATCGATATAGGTATGTTTTGTTCTCAACACGAGGTTAAAATTAATATATTTGTATAAAAATTTGTGTAGGTTTTTAGATGCTGTAAGTGGTCACCACTTTTAAATCGCCTTTTTGGCTTCATGAATTAATTTTAAATGGTCCTGTGGTGTGACAAATGAGTTTTTAAAAAAAATTATGAATAATCCATTTGGCCGCAATTATTATGAGGTCATTAAACTGCATGTGCAATAATTATAATACAACTGGAAAATGCGTTTTAAAACAGTTTTAGGAAGACAGTTAGACTCCCATATGCTTCATTTACACAAATAAGCAAAGTGTTAGCTTATTTATGCTTATTAATGCTGAAAATCTCTCTATTATGTGAAGGCACATCACGCAGGAATAAAAATGGAAGTAGTTCCACATAAACATTGTAAGTTAAATTAATAGTCTGAGGCTAAATTCTCCATATTCCTAAATTAAAAGCATTGTAATTACTTCTTCGGAGGTAATGATTGCCAATTAGAACTGGATGTTTTAGTTAAGAAATTGAGTTTAGTTTTTGATTACAAAATATGACAATGTTTATAAAGTATTAGGATTTTCTTTTTCTTCATTGTTGACCCCATTTATATAATCCCACAGTTCACAATCTAGTCAAGCACAGGACAATTTCAAACTTTACTACAAACTTTAATTTAAAAAAAATCATTTAAATAAACAATTTTATGTTTTTAGATAAAATAATTTTCTTTTTTGCTGTCCAGCCAAATTATGAAGATATGATAGTAAAACTCACTGCAATAGCACAAATTCATTCCTTTCCTACACAGAAGTCAATGTACTGTAAATGACATGTATATATGCAGTTTGGACACTAGGTGGCATGTGACCTGGTCTCCCATGTGTGGCTGAAAGGAGAAGCGTGCAGGAGGGGTGAACGCTGTAGGGTGAGTCTCCATAAAGCGCTGCCGGTCATTACTGGGGTCCAGCCCCTCCACAGCCCCCTCCAAAATATCCAGGCCCTCGTGCCGAGAGGTTTCCAGGCTGTATTCTGCTGACAAGTAGGTGCGCAATGCCCGGCTCAGGCCTGCATGGTAGCCAAGGTCACAACACTGTTAAAACACAAACACACACACTCGATTTTAATGGAGAAGAGAACATGAATAGTGTGGATTTGTGTGGAGCTGTCAGTCAAACCCGATTACGACGGATGAACCATTGCTTTAAAGCATCTAAAAATGATCCTCCAGGGCTTGTGTTCTCAGGGTTAATTTGAAGGGTTTTTCATCCAGGCTTTTACTGTATCTCACTTCTCACCCCCACACAATCTCTCTCTCCCTCTTTTACCCACCCACGTACACAAATTCTCCTGCTGTCTTTATCTCAGTGTGAGCAGGTTTGACCTCTGTGAAGGTCAAAGAGACACAGCGCTCCGATCGGCCAGATACTGTTGACCACCACCAGCCTGCTGCAAACTCTAATGAGCAAAACAACAGACACAGCAAACCCAGTGTGAGAAATGGCTCCTCTCTTTACCATTGAGGAAACTCCTGGCCTCACTGGAAACTAGATTAAGTGTGCACAATATTTAATAGGATCTTATAGGACTTTGTGTGTGGAAAGTAGGTAGTATACAGTATGTGTTCTGTGCACAGTATGCACTTTTAATGATGAATTACTACAGCTGTGAAAATGATCAGTATGCAACCATAGTACACTTCATAGGACACTCGATGCACAATGCAATGCACACAACTTCACCTTCCATCTTCAATGTGATGGCAGACAGACAGACAAACTGATGATAGACAGAACGATAGACAGAATAACAGATAGATGATAGAAAGAAAGAACGACAGGCAGAATGATAGATAGAATGATAGACAGACAGAAGAGCAATAGAATGATAGACAGAAATAGAACAATAGATAAAATTATAGATAGATAGATAGATAGATAGATAGAATGATAGATATATAGACAGACAGACAGACCGATATACAGAAAGAATGAACGATACAATGATAGAACAAACAACAGAACAAACAATACAATGATAGACCGAACAAACGATGGAATGATAGAATTAAAGGAACGAACAATAGATAGAACGATAAATAGAACGATAGAACAACAGACAGACAGACAGACAGACAGATAGATAGATAGATAGATAGATAGACAGACAGACAGACAGACAGACAGACAGAATTAGAACAATAGATAAAATGATAGATAGAAAAGAATGACAGGAAGAATGAAAGAACAATATATAGAATGACAGATAGATAGACGATAGACAAATAGAAATACAGAACAATATATAGAATGATAGACAGATAAAGAAACTGGTATATAGATAGAATGAATAAATGAGAACAAACAATACAATGATAGAACAAATGATAGAACAAACAATACAACGATAAAATGATAGATAGATAGATGGATAGATGGATAGATGGATAGATAGATGGATAGATAGAGTTTTAGGACAGTATATACTGTGCAGTAGGCAGGAACAAGCGTGCTAGTATTCCATTCTAAACATGGCCTGTTTCAGAATGTGCTAATGTGTGCTTGTAATTAAAGGCTTAATCTCCATCCCGTCCTGCCTGTTACAGGGTGCGTTTGTCTCTAATTAAAGGCAGTGGAGGCTGCCTTAATTAGTGATTATTAATCAGGACTATAATTCATTACTGTGCTTGGTGAAAAAGCAAATAAATGCAACCATAACACCATGCCCTTCATGCAGTGGCAATTTCCTGCCGTCGACTCACAATCTGTGCATTACAGTACACAGCCCTAATCAGATACTCACATCAATCAAATGCGACAGGTCTTGGATGTAATATTTAAACAGAGAAGCATTCGTGGCCTCCACAGTCAACAGATACTCATTCCGAGCTTTCATAACCTTCAGTTTGTTCTCCGAATACTTGGCTTGGCGCTGGGGGGGGGGAAAGAGAAAGAGAGGTTGAAGGAGAGAAAGAAGGACAAAGTGTTGAGCAAGTGCTATATCTCCATCATGGCAAGAAGATAAAATGTTTTTATTGATAACCTATCGACTAACTTGTTTCTAATGGAAGTGTGTTAGCACAGTGAGGTTTGGCTTATGTCCACTTCTCCGTGATTGTAATTGCTCTTTTTAATTACAGCAACATTATCATTAAATCAATCAGGCATCCTGAACATATAGTGTCAATAGAGTCACAGTTTATACATTTTTACATTTGGATTCATCACAGTCTAACTGATATTTGTGTAAAGATGTACACTACCATTCAAAAGTTTGGGGGCAGTAAAAAGGTTATGAAAGAAATTAAAATCAAGGCTGCATTTGATCAAAAATACAGTAAACATAAATATTGTGAAACAAAAAATATTGTGAAATAATATAAAAATTTAAAGTAACTTTCCTATTTTAATATATTTTAAAATGTAATGTATTCCTGGGGTGCAAAGCTGAATTACTTCAGTCAGATGAATAGAAAGTTCAAAAGAACAGCATTTGTTTTCAAATAAAAAAATTTTAGTTTTACTTTATCAATATTTCGACTGTCACTTTTGAGCAATTTAATGCATCCTTGCTGAATTAAAAAACCCTTTGAACGGTAGTGCATACACATTACATTTATATGTGAACCAAACTGTTTTATGCTCATACAATGCCTTAAACGGAAAAATTGTTCCACTGTTGACTCTGTCCATCGGGATATCCTGTCTGCCTATTCTGTCCAATGCTGTAACAACTGCTCATTCTAACCTCTCCTCCCCCTTATGAAAGAAAGAAATGAATGGAGTACTAAACTGCAGATGTACATTTGGAAAGCATTGACGTTATAATGTATTTCCGCTCAATCACATTAAAAAAATACATTAATATAGCGTTAAATCAACCAGGCATCCAAACAATTCTCAGTAAATCTTCAGAACCAACATTATAATGAAGCATCAAATCATCTAAGCCAACAAGAGCAACAAAATAGGCTCATTTTCAGGTTGGTTATGCATAAATCAGAAATTATTCCCTCATAATGTCCACCGAATTACTCCATAACTCCAGTTCACAGTATTTCATCAAGACAAATGAACTTTGCACTATTTCTGGAAACACATCTGGCACATTAAAATTCAAGGAATCTAATTTGCATAATGGGTAATACACTCTTAAGACTGCAAACAACTAAACACATTTTAGGTATAACACATACAGTAAAAGAGACAACAATACAACAGAAAAACACACAGCAAAAGATGTGGAACTCACCTTCTCTTTCATCTTCTGGATTTTGCGGGCAGCGTTGCGCCGTTGGTGGCGATCTTCGGTGCGCAGACTGAAGACGGCCTCTCCGCCCCGGCCCTGTCGTTCACCCTGCCTCTCTGCCTCCTTTAGCTTATTCTCTGCACTTAGAGTCTCGGAGTGATACATGTGATATGTCTTCATCACCTACAGGGGGCAGAGCAGATGGAAAACTACATTACCCACAATCCCACATATCCAATCCAAAAACTTTCAGCAGAATGCAACCCGTCCTACTGAGCTAATCTGATTCATAAATGTCTGTTGTGCATCTGTGTCCACATGGATGCGTGTGTAATGGTTCCCATATAAAAAATGATAAATTTAGCATTACATCACTTGCTCACCAATGGATCCTCTGCAGTGAATGGGTGCCGTCAGAATGAGAGTCCAAACAGCTGATAAAAACATCCGAATAATCCAAAAAGCTACGTGTTTGTGATAAACAATTCCATAAAAATGTTTTTAAGTTCAAACCGTTGCTTTCATTCTTTTCATTCATTATGTGTCCATAATATTGCTTTCTGTACAATGAAAAAGTTGTCTCGTCTGAATCAGGAGAGAAATATGCACAAATCAAGCACTGTTAAAAAGCAAAAAAAGTCCAAAACAGTTCTTAAACAAATATGCTGTTGGATTTTGATGTGAGAGGACAACAGAGGATGGACTTTTCCACTGGAGGAAGTGTTATTATGGATTATGGTGCATATTTTGGCCAGAAGCAAAGGTTTAAACAATTTAATGCTAGATTTTTTTTTTTCGTACAAACATTAGCTTTTTGCATCACAAGATATTACTTGATGGACTGTAGTTGTGTGGATTACTTGCAGATTATTGTGATGTTTTTATCAGCTGTTTGGACTCATTCTGACGGCACCCATTCACTGCACAGGAGCCATTGGGGAGCAAGTGATTTTTGGAGACACCCGACTGGCAAAAAACACCCCTCGCTACAAGCTAAATCATGCGTCCTGCTCTGCTTCCAAACTCTGATGTAAATCCTTCTCAACAGGGACACAAAACTGCTTACATGAGGGCTGCAGTGAGGTGGAAACTTCCTGAACTTTGAGTACTTTGGTTCAGAGAATTCATCTCATTTTTTGTGTGCATTCCTCATGTTAGAGGTAAGCTCAGCTGACAGACTTAATGTGCGCTCCGTGTTTTTGTTTTATCAAGGTTATTTATGCAAGAGCTGCTGGCTTTTAAGACTTCAGTCCTGTCAGACAAGCTCACATTCAGGTCAAATATTCACAACTGCACATAACAACAATTACAGGCGAATCAAATGTCTGTCAACAGGAAAAGTTCCCACCCAGCTTAAAGTCAGCATTAAAATGGAAAAGACTCATCCATGCATGCGTCTCTTTTTTTCATGTATTTTTTTGTCATTTCAAATCTGCCACCTTTCCTTTTTTGCATACTTTTTGGGCCAATCAACTGAGCTGTACAGGTAAACGTCATGTGACTGGTTTTTCTAAGGCTGCATGAGAAGATAGTTATTGACGAATGGTTTGGGACTGTATGCGTTCCTGTGGTACCATCACATCAAAATTTCTAAGTCCATTTCATGCTGAAAATTCATGCTGGTCTTTTCAGCAACTACAGAATTGTGTAAAATAAACAGCTGCAGATGTTGCAGACAAAAGGAAAACTGTTATCACGAAGCAAAAAGCAATGCAGAAATGTTGGAACTAGTAAATGAAAGACAGATGAAAGCTATACAGTTGAGTTCTGGAAGAAGAGAAGTGAGAGACTGAGAGTGTCGGTGATGGAGGAGCGAATTACATATTGATGGAATGATAAAATGAGAGAGAGAAAAGCACCAGCAAAGTGAGGGTATGAAGAAGTAATCCAAAAAGAGATTGAACAGATGATGAGAGAGAATGAGACAAGCTCACCGTGTAGAGTTCGTTAAGAATCTTCATCAGGTCTTCTTGCAGCTGGAAAATGATCTCTTTGCTCTGTGGGCCAAAAAAAAATGGACAGAGAGTAAGGGCTGAGCTGGGTCAAACTCAAATATACAGCCAAGACTTGCTGTCCTCGCTTTGTCAATTCTGAACTAACACGATAGATCAAAACAACTCAAATATCCACTTAAGTTGCTTTACTTCTTTGACCAGTCGTGTTAGGCAGTACCTTCTTGACCTGACCTTTTGGGTCCTTCAGATACACTGACCAAGTCACAATTTTTCTTTAGAGTGTCACAAGTGAATTTTAGAAGAGCTTTTTTGACTAGATTTAATAATTTATTAAAAATGCATTTAAAAAAATACTATTTATTTTAAAGAAAATATATACTGTATAGGCATAGGTATTTGCATTCCATTCTTTGATTATTTTAATTGTTTTATTTTTAATTATTTTATTTTAATTGTTTTATTTAATTTAACACACACACACACATATATATAGCAATACAATAGTTTTAGGAAGTAAGAGACAGTTCAATAAGTCCCAAAATGGTGTAACAGTTTAAAACCACAGGAAACCAACATGAATACAAAGATTGCATTTACACGAACTTGCACATTTGAAACCAGTTTTTTTTCTGTATCTTAGTATCTGTATCTCCTGTATTCTGTATCTTACACTCTTATTTGTCATTGACTCTTCTACTATTGTTATTACATTAGTGCTGATCTACTAAAGTGTTGTGCAGAAAAATAAATTAGCTTCCTATAAATAAACCACCACTGCATTGGATTCTACAGAGACAATGAATGCTGAATTCTCATAAAATAAAACCACAGCCATGCACACAATCTGAGAAAGCTGAGTTTAAGAGTCTGATTAATTATACTGAAGAAATGAAAACAAACCGCTCGAAAAAAAATTCTAACACCACTGTTACTAGAGAGTAAAACGTTGTTCACATTTTAATTATCCAAAGGAGAAATGTGCTTCAAATATCAAGAGGTTTTGTCTCCCACCAGCTGACTTAAAGCGACACGATTTTTAACGCATGCATATTTTTTCCAGCTTTCATTTTGATGTAATTATACGTGCATCCCATCACATTATAGTAGTGACAGGAACGACCTTCCCAGCTGACCTGTGTTTGACCTCACCTTCTTGAGCAGACGCATGTTGTCCTCGCTGACATGAGTGAAGCGTGTGATGACGTTGTTGAGGTAAAGGTCGCTGAGTGTGGCGTGGTCCTTACTCTCCCTCCTCACTTGGTTCAGCAGCAGATACCAGCAGTTGACGGGAGAAAGCAGGTTCTGGTCCTTCCTGAAAGCCACGGAAAAGTGGGCTTTAAATATGTAGATGGAAAAAGTACTACACAATACATATACAAGAAAAGAAAGCTCTTACTAACAGTTTGCCAGTTGCATTTGATTTATTTTATTCATTTAAGGTTTAAATCAAAATATAGAACCTCTAATTATATATTTTTTTTTTGTTCATGCAATATATAAAGGTTTTCTGAAATATTTGCTTAAAATGTGCTCATTTCTCAAAACAATACATGCTACTGATTTGACAACTTGAGATATAAGACAACATTCATACATTAAGTGATCTAAATGTAAAACATTTTGCAGTCATTGTATATATAATGTCAAGCTTAAAATCACAAATCACAATCTCTCAAAGTGAATATCTTCATCTCTGCTGTAGGACTCTCTGGGTGGCCCTGGATTTGCTGTACATGCTGTTTTTGTGAGTGCCGCTCTGTGGCTTTTATCAAGTAGTCATCCAAATCCACTAATGAACCATTTTGTATTTACCCTCAAGAAATGCTGAGGCTTTGGTGAAGATTTCAACTGCAGTTCACTGAATTGCCTGGATGAGGATGTTAAGGAAATGTCCTACAACCCATAAAATCTCTATAGATGACTCCCAGCTGAACGCACTCATAAAATCTTCATAATAAATGACTCATTAGTGAATATATCAACATACAAGCCACTGACGACAAGGTAATGCTCTCATGTAAAAATTATATTCCTCACTTCACTTTTCCATAATATATTTGATGCATGAATTCACAAACTGAACAATAGTATTACATACAACAGCTTCTAAAAGTATTTCAACTCATAATGCACACTAAAATGTCTGAATATATGTGTATTAAACAAGAAAATATCTGACCAAGGGGCATTTTCAAGACAGCATAAAAAAAAAAAACATTAAAAAGCATCTGCTTTGCAAAAATTAAGCAGAAAAAAAAGGAGTGCAGATCTTAGTTTTTTCTTGGGAAAATGCACCCTGAGTTGGTAAAGTGCAGTGATTTCATCCTTTTAAAAATAAGTTATTAAAATATTGTTAATAAATAATAAAGAGTTTTTAAAAAACTAATGCTCACATTTCATTAAAGATACAGTAAAAACAGTAATATTGCTAAATATTTTTACAATTCAAAATAACCATTTTCTATTTTAATATTTTAAAGTAATTTATTCCTGTGATGGTAAAGCTGAATTTTCAGCATAATTACTTGAGTCTTCAGTGTCACATGATCCTTCAGAAATCTTTCTAATATGCTGATTTACTGCTCAAGAAACATGATTATTAGCAATGTTACAAACAATTGTACTGCTTAATATTTTTGTGAAACGAAGTGATCATTTTTTCAGGATTCGTTGATTGATCAAAAATTTGAAAGAACGGCATTTCTTTGAAACTAAAATCTGTAACATTACAAAAACATCTATAACGTTATAAATGTCCACTATCACTTTTGACCAATTTTATGCATCCTTGCTGAATAAAAGTATTTAAAAACTGACCCCAGACTTTTGGATAACTAAATGTTTTAAACTGATTACTGCCAAAAACTGCATTGCACTGCTGTCTGTGCAAATTGCTCATTTGTTCTGAGAGTGAAGGTGGTTTAACCACCTGTCAACGTGAAGGTAAAAGACGCCATTTTGTTTCACACACTTGATCTTCTATATTAGTAATGGCTGTTGCAAAAAGACAATGTGAAGCCATTTTGGACCAAAGAGGCGAATGTCTTCAGCAGCCAGTGACTAATCACAAAGCTCAGCAGGCATCCGATGGGACAGCCCCATGAGGACCAGCACACCATCAAGTGCCCAGCACGAAGAAAAAAACTGCAACAGAAGAGAAACTGTGAAACTCCCTCTCTCTCTCGCTCATTTCTCTATTTTCCCAGCAGAATTCTATCTGCATTAATGAGACAGCAAATACACAGATGCCCATATATATACACACACACACACACACAAGAACAATAACTACAGCAGACACAGCAATCGCTTCTCCTCTCTGATTTTTCAAGCATGAAGCTGCAGAGCATCATGGGTAAAATATTCCAGACGTCGCCCTAATCCACCGCAAACCACAGTCGAACAAAACAGGGAGGGAGAAATTATTTGGAGGTGAATGAAAGGAAAGAAAAAAAGCACCTGAACCTAAACGATTTGCCACGGATTCGTTTCTATGAAAATTCACATGATCCTTCAGAAATCTTTCTAATATGCTGATTTACTGCTCAAGAAACATGATTATTAGCAATGTTACAAACAATTGTACTGCTTAATATTTTTGTGAAACGAAGTGATCATTTTTTCAGGATTCGTTGATTGATCAAAAATTTGAAAGAACGGCATTTCTTTGAAACTAAAATCTGTAACATTACAAAAACATCTATAACGTTATAAATGTCCACTATCACTTTTGACCAATTTTATGCATCCTTGCTGAATAAAAGTATTTAAAAACTGACCCCAGACTTTTGGATAACTAAATGTTTTAAACTGATTACTGCCAAAAACTGCATTGCACTGCTGTCTGTGCAAATTGCTCATTTGTTCTGAGAGTGAAGGTGGTTTAACCACCTGTCAACGTGAAGGTAAAAGACGCCATTTTGTTTCACACACTTGATCTTCTATATTAGTAATGGCTGTTGCGAAAAGACAATGTGAAGCCATTTTGGACCAAAGAGGCGAATGTCTTCAGCAGCCAGTGACTAATCACAAAGCTCAGCAGGCATCCGATGGGACAGCCCCATGAGGACCAGCACACCATCAAGTGCCCAGCACGAAGAAAAAAACTGCAACAGAAGAGAAACTGTGAAACTCCCTCTCTCTCTCGCTCATTTCTCTATTTTCCCAGCAGAATTCTATCTGCATTAATGAGACAGCAAATACACAGATGCCCATATATATATACACACACACATACACACACACACACAAGAACAATAACTACAGCAATCGCCTCTACTCTGCCATCTCTGATTTTTCAAGCATGAAGCTGCAGAGCATCATGGGTAAAGTATTCCAGACGTCGCCCTAATCCACCGCAAACCACAGTCGAACACAACAGGGAGGGAGAAATGAATTGGCGGTGAACAAAAGGAATGGAAATAAGCACCTGAACCAAACGATTCGCCACTGATTCGTTTCTAGAAAATGACTCTTGAATCATTCATGTGCATTCACATTCTGGCTCTCTCTCTCTCTGTCACACACACTTATAACTTCACTCACTTGTATTGTTGGTGGTCCTTGGTGCTGCGGGTTTTGGCCATGAATCGTTCGGCGAGCTTCTCCAAGTTGCGTGAATATTCGCTCTCGATCTCGGCTTTCTTCCTGAAGAAATCCTGCAGGTCCTGGAGGAGCTGAACCCGCATGTCCGTCTGCTGCTCCAGACATTTCTGCTGCTCCACTAACTGAGACCGTATCTCTGTCACACACACACACACACACACAGTTATGTTAGCTAATTAACAACAGCCATTTCAAACGACAGTGTTTGATTCTCAATGACAGCTGCAGTGTAAGTGACATCACATGACACGTTCAGGAGCAACTTGAACACAATGTGGGCACTGATGGGTGAAGTTGTGCTCCCTGAACCAGAGATTTTCCTCCTAACAAGCCGGTCTGGATTCTTCCTTAACAACACACTGGTTATCACACTCACTGCCGTTGCCAAGACAACAGGTAATGGAGTGGAGTATTCCATGGGGATTAGTGTGTGTGTTTAATGGGAGGAGGAATTCTGGATTCTCCATCCTAGTTCTCATCTCCACTTCTCCTCAAACTCCACACTCATTTTCCTTATAGGAATAGTTCAGACAGAATTCAAATGTTTGCATTTACTTATCGTCGTGTTGTTCCAATCTCATTGCTGTTTCCATACAAAGGCAGTATATAGTGACTCGCTTTCAGCTTTTTAAAGCAGCTGCAAATGTATCATAAAAGTAGTTCAGACTCATGCGTTTATCATCTAATTCTTATGAAAAACTAGACAAGAAAATATCGGAAAGTACCATTTATTTTCAAGACAGCACAAATACACCCCAAAAAAGAATAAAAATTAATCAAATAAAATAAAAATACTAATAAAATAAAAAATATGAAACTATAAAGACAACAGAAAACACTGTTTAAAATTAAGGCAGGAAATATAAACCGCATATAAGTTTAGGGCCATTAAAATACCAAGGCTGCATATAATTAAAAATATAGTATTGAAATATTACAATTTAAAAAAATAACTTTATATCTTAATATTTTTTTTAATGCAATTTATTCCTGTGTTGGCAAAGCTGAATTTTCAGAAGCCATTCTCCATTCAAACATATAATAAATTATCATAATTATAATCAAATTCATCTGAAGCAGTGTTATTTTAGAATTATTTATATACTAAAATAGGTTTATCAATATTTTGAATTAGCTTATATTTTTCAGTTATTTTCATTTTAGCTTCAATTTTTTTTACATGCTGTTGATATTTTTATTTGTTTTGTTTGAGTTTTATTTTTTTATTTTTATTTCCAATTATTAATTTTAGTCCTTAACCCTGAACTTCTTTCATTTGTTTTTTCATTCAAACTTTTCATTTAATATTTAGTTTCAGCTTTATTTCAGTTAACAAATGTTTTAATAGCAAGATATACAAGTTACATATAAGTCCAGACATAATATCTTTGCATGAAATGTAAGCCATTATTCACTGATAATCTAAGATGTGATTGACTCATGAGTTAGATTTGTGAACAAATCATTCTAGCTTTAACCCAATCATTTACAAGAAATATTTGTGAAATAAATTAGACTATTAGTACTTTTCTCATGTCCTCTTACGAACGCACCAAATAGGACAGATTTTCAGTTAATTACATTTTAAATTTGTGTCTGTTCCTCACGTAAACTCTCATATATAAGTGCATAAGTCATATGAACCACAAGATATTTCTACAGCGTTTCTGCATCCTTTTGGAAGCTTCAAAAAGATTCAGTGCCTGCTAATTGTAAGTGCATGGAAATGAGCATGTAAAACAGCCATACGGTTTGAAACAGAGCCATAAACACCCAAATATTCCCCCTAGGACACACCACCCCTCCACACCCCATCCCACCAAAATATTCACATCGATATGCCTTTTTAAAATGGTTGATTCATACACTTTGTATCCCCAACCCTGAATACAGGGTTCAGCCTTGGTTTTAAACACCATGGGGATGAGTAATTTTCATTTTTGCACAAATTATTCCTTTGATAACTGCATGCTTTTAATAATAATACTCCCTTGTTCCCCTTCAGCAGCCCGCTCTCTCCCTCCTTTTCTTCCTTTCCCTCACACTTTTTCCCCCTTTCTCTCTCTCTCCATAGACCAACTGTTTAATGTCACATTGCCTCTCCGGCTTGAAATAACAGATGAGACAGCAGGCTTGGCGCGAGCTCTGTGTGGGTGTGAGTGTGTGTGTGTAGGAGGGTGGGAGGGACTGTGAGAAGTGGAGACATGTAACACATATGTGTGTGTGTGTGTGTGTTTGCGTGTTCTGCATCGGTGGCATGGTGAGCAAGGTGACTCTTTTGATACAATATAAGAAACACCTGAAATACAGCAGAGAAACAGAGGTGATATTCAAATGATATTAAAAAAATGTGCCAAATGAATGTCAGCACTGCCTGAGTGATTTTAAATATATATTGTACAAGAAATATATTTAATATTTATGTAATAATAGGAGCAACTGGCAACCTGGCGTGCTCCTGGCTGATATCGATAATCTCAAATTGGCCAAATATTGCACAATTACTTGGCCTAGCCACTGCATCAGTCTTTCGCCAGTCCAGCTGTTGCTGACAGAGCTGTTCTCGAGAAAATCTCCAGAGACAAAACATCCGACTGCAACGGAGCGCATCCTCACACGGGTCGTCCCCTGCCTCCACTCGTGTTGATGCTCGAAACACGCTCATCTGTCATCTGGACAATGTGCATTCAGAGCGTCCACGCAGTTTCAAACCAGTTACGAATAAACTCACTTTGAACAAAACCAGCCTGAAACAACTGCGGAACTGGAGGTGCATTGAAACTGCTTTCCAAAGTACAAATAAATAGACAGTGAGTCATTTCCACAAGCCTTTGAAGCACAAAACAGGCAGACAATTCTAATTAAAACAATATAAAAGCATCGGAAACATGTTTGTTCATGTGCATGGATTTCGTCTAGCGAAGAAATATAAAACTCCCATCCTGCTGTGCCGAGCAAATACGTAAATACAGACATTTAAGCATGATGAAAAATAAAACTTGCCAGTTTACAAGCGGTGAATAATGGTGTATAAATAATGTGCTCCATAAAATAACTGCTATTTATAATTTTTCAAATTGTTTGTCTTCACAATTCGCTGTCTATCTGGTATTTGACCTTTGAACTTGTGACCGCGGTGAGCACGTCTGATACCCTGCTGCATGCGCCCGACCCAGACTGTCTCCATGGCAACAAGGCTTCTGCTCAGCAACCTGAGAGCGTGAGGAGTGTGCAGGCATGCTGTACAGCAGCATTATACACACACACTCACATATTCACATGATTTATAAAAATGGGAACTTCCAACCACATTGGCAGCAAAATACGCACGTATGCCCCCTATAAACATAAAAATATCCTATTTATGTGGAAGAAAGGGGAACATTTTTATCCTCTAAAAAAAAAAAACACATACGTCACCATGTTATACGCTATTCTGCTACTTCCCATTTATTTCCCATTTCTCCTTAGACTTCTTATCTGTATCTCCTCTCTCGCCCTCCTCTATTCATCTGAAGCTAATTTAATTCTTAAGCTTTTTATTCAGCTTTTGCTTTAATCTTACACTCTGTTCTTTCAGTCTAAAGAAATCATATTAGCATTGCCCAATCTTTGCTTATGAGTCTTAAAGGGGTCATATGATGTTGCTAAAAAGAACATTATTTGGTGTATTTGGTGTAATGAAATGTGTTTATGCGGTTTAAGGTTAAAAAAACACATTATTTTCCACATACTGTATATTGTTTCCCATCTATGCCCCGCCTTTCTGAAACGTGTCGATTTTTAC
>NW_015660890.1:385808-419211 GCF_001515625.1 Sinocyclocheilus rhinocerous
TTAACTTTTATAAAGAATATCTCTGTGGATTTGAGACTTTAGTCTTTGCAACTTTACAGATCTTCTTTATGCACCAAGAGCTTGTAACACTCCAAAGAGAAAGGAAAAACTGAAATCGCATCATATGACCCCTTTAAGAATCGTTACGTGTCAAAATACCCCAATTTTTTCTGCTGGAACATAAACTTTGCCTTTAAGTTAAAAGAGCCAGACGGCTTTTTGATAGAGGCTTTGCCTGTTTGTATAATTGTGAATGTACATCAACTGAACAAGTCTGGGGGGGAAAACGGTCTTTAGCACGATTTGAGCTGAAGAAGCTAAATTTAGGTGTTTTCAGATCTTATTGTTGATTTAAAAATGTCAAATCAGTTTTGGACATTTCAGTCTTTCACCAGTGAAGTAGATGTTTTCCATTTTTTAAGTAAAATAAGTTAATTGGTCAACATTAATTGATGATACTTCAAGTTTACACACACACACACACACACACACATATATATAAAAACATACACACACATACTTCAAACTCATCAAAATAAGTATAGTTTAATAAAGTTTTAGCCTAAGTTTATTTTATTGGAAATTGATTTACAGAAAAAAAAAAGTCATTCTGTGTAACAATTTATGTACCAAAAAATTAATAATCTCGTCAGGTATATTTAGAACAAGAATCATTAAATGATATTAAATGAGTGCAGCCCCAAAATATGAATTAACTGTACATGTCATTTTAAATGCTTACCAATCTTTGCTACTATAATAATTAAAAAAATAATTAGGTATGATCACATATTCTTTTTTATATTTTAATAAGTACAGGTCAGAATAAGCATGTTGTTTCATTTTTTACGCTGAAGGATGATGGAACATTATTTCCACCCATATTTTTACACTTTATTTTTCACAAAAGTTATTTGAAACATTAAAGCAGACACATAACAAGAGCATTTAATATGCCCTCTGTATATATAAAATCACTTTTGTAAATGTAATTTGATGCTGTCACCAAAATGGGATGTCTCATACATTTTATCTATCTATCCATCCATCCATCCATCCACATATACACACACACACTGATGGAGTGAATGTCTTTGCATAGTGTCAAGGAAAAGTCAGCATTAGGTAAGGCTTCATTCAGCACACAAGACACAACAAATGTAATCAAGCGCTCACAAATCCAAGGTCAGTAGATACGAACAGCTAAAGAGAACGTGTCAGGACTAAACAGACAGACAATGACTCAACACCAGACCAGAACTGTCATGCCATATTTAATTGGACACAAATGTAAATGAGGCTTTTAGGAAGCAACAGTCAAAACATAAAAAATGCAAAAAGAAATGTTATCCACATGAATCAAAATATAGCGTTTACCCTGACTAAGCTCCATTAGGACATCTCTGTTGTCCTAAAACTTGAGATAAAAAAGCAAGCTTAGCTAACTACGCTTTCTGCTTTAAACCCAAGAGTAAAGTCAAAGACAGGCTTTAAGACCCACAATCCTTAGTAGTAAGTACTGCAGTATATGTTGTCCTCTCCTCTGAGGTCTTAAATAGATTACTGGATCGATATCTATACTTGATTAATGAGACTTACAGGGTTCCCGTTATAAATACATGCAGTGGGTGGCTGGTCTGGTCTCGAGTCTGATACAAAGAAATCAGTTTTGACCAAATTAGCTATTTGTTCACTGTCTATTTTTGAAAAGAGGAAGTGAGGCCATATGCTGTATCCAATCATTATTTTGAAACATGACCAGGGCTGGATGGGTACATGAGGATGGGACGATATTACACACACAACTCACATTCACACACTCCTGCAAGCACACACACACGCTGTGGACATCTGGTCCTTGTCCTCCTCTCAGCATTCGCTATCGCCTTACTTGTGTTACAATACCACTTGTCCACACATACACGTTTACTTCGCTACCTAAATGAGGCGTTTCATAAGCTGCGTCCGAAATCGCATACTAAGAATGTACTGCATTTGATGAAGAATGCACTTTTGACCATTAAGTGCATGTATGAATTTTGGTAGTATGGAAATAATCAGAACATACTACACCATGTTTTAACTGTCATGTGACCTAGATATCATTCATGTTGCTGTTTTACAACATTCACAAACATTACAGTTCCTCTCTTGTTTCCTCATGGGACAGTAAATTGTCAGATACATCAGGTACGACTATAAAATATTGCATACTGTTTTATGAATATACATTTGGACATGCTACTAATTGGGTGTACTGTTTTTTTATATATGATATAGTAGGTAAATATGCATATTCAGATACTGGAATAGACTTAAAATAGTTTTACATAATGCTAATTATAATGCAAAACAAAATAAAGCCAATACTGAATCTAAGAAAAATTTTCTGATATGATACCATAATTATATTATATTTATTATATTTAAATTCTAATTTAATTTATGTTTAATTATATTTATTATAATTAATATTTGTTTAATTTTAATTATATTTAAATACATATTTATTTACATTTTCCCCAGTTAAGAATGTCCCCAAAAAACCCTAAAAAGAGAGGTAACAATTTTTTCCCTGAAAATATAAGTAATCACACACACACACACATCCAATTCCCTGCAATATATATAATCTTAAACACAGTTAAGTTGCAGGTTTGCAGGTCCATATAATCTAGTGTTTAAACAGAGCCGTTCCACACATAATCAAATGGCACTTTCATAAGAACAATCTTTAACTTTAAAAGAAGCAGATAACTTCTCATTATTTCATATCGGAAAAACCCAAAGTTCATCATTTGTGTGAGGCAGTGACACGAACAAGAGGATGTGGGTGATCAAAACCGCTTTCTTCCTTCTGCATGACCATAAAAAAAAACATCATCAGTATCATTTGGCACTATTTCTATGAATGGCTGTTGAATTCTGGAAAATCTGCAGTGTAATGCTTCCCAAAGCCACTAGAAATGTTCCTTTAATCTGCACAGCCCGTTTTATGTCGCTTTGCATTCACTCTGAACATTTATTGTGAGATGTTTGGACTCTCACGGCTCCTTCTCTGGGACTCTGAACAAAGAGATGAAATGTCTTGTAGCGGAGTGGATCCCCTGAGCTGCAATACATCTGATTCATACAGTCACTCTAGGCAGAGGAAGTACACCAGTCAGTCTGCGGCCTCGGACGATGATGTGTATCTGTGTGTTTGTGGCTTTGGACTGGACAGCAGCCAGAAGTGCAACCCGGGATCAAATCTCATGAGAATATAACAAGCTAAAACGCAGTATTATAGCAATGTGATGCTGTAAGATATCAATTCATTTTCTGTCTTTCATTTTGTGGTTATAATCACACGTTGGAAAAGATTCAACCTTGCATGATAACATACTGTACGCATAATTCACACACACTAGCTATCACTGGATGACATGAGGATGGGGTTTACAATAGTGTTTCTAGTCGTATGCATGTAAAGCTTTTGTACAACACAAGCTCCCTACAGGACTGAAAAAGTCACCCGCTCGTGAGCCGTTTCTTGCTGATGAAGCAAAAATATTTTGAGGAATGCGCATGCAACACACACACACACATACACCAATGTTTTCCACATTAAACTGACTCACTCTGAATCAGGGTTATTATAGTTAACTATAACCATAAAAACATTTGCGTTACTTGAAATACCGTAAGTAACCTACTGAAACTATATAGATCAATATATAACTAGAAAAAAAAAAACTTAATTTATTTCAGGTAGTTGCCAAGCAGGGTTATTGAATTTAACTCAAATTAAAACAAACTAAAACCATGAAAAAAAAATTACTTGAAATAAATGTTAATTGAAATAAAATAAAAACATTTAAGCTAGTTGCTAGGCTTTTAAGCTAGGCTGATTCAAAGTATTAATAAAAGCTATAATTGTATCTCAATGATACTAAAATAATATATACATGTATATATGTATAATAATATAATAAAATAAAATACTATATACAGTGTGTGTGTGTATAAAATCTCTATAGTTTATATGTAATCTATTTTATATAAACTATTATATACATTATATATAAACTAGATTATATATAATCTATAGAGGCATTGACAACACAACAGAATTACTAAACCTTTAAATATATAAAAATAAAAACTAATTGAAAAAATTAACAACTATATGTTGGTGATACTAAAATAACACTGCTTTTAATTATCATAAATGTGTAGTTTAATTTGTGTGTGTGTGTGTGTGTAGATGCAGATACAGTCAAGGTCATGTGCCTCTCTTTCCTTCTAACTTCCTCCCTTAGAGAAAACCATTTCCTGTTCGGACATTGACAAACTCGAGCATGTTCCCGAGGACATTATTTTTTCCACAGAACCTATTTTTCGATTCTGATAAAAATTCAAGCAGTCACATTTACACATCCGCGCTCACAGAACGCATTTAACTGCAACTATTTGAATCAATAAAAAGTAAATTAGGCACGTTTGAAAAGCAAACGAACGTGTGTCTGTAACATCGGAGAATAACAGCGCTGTCCCTTATGACCATAAATCACTCATCTGTCTCAATCCATCCTTACTCACACTACTGTATGCCACACACATGGCCATACGTGCGGTCCATACTAAACAGTGCACTGCTGCGGCAGGAGGATTCCCTGATCTTGCTCCCTGACACACACACACACACACACAGCCAGATACCCATCGCTTCCCCATTGGACATTCACACACACTGGTGGTTGAGTATCCACACAGCCAGATACCCATCGCTTCCCCATTGGACATTCACACACACTGGTGGTTGAGTATCCATGGAAACATGTACAATGCAGCAAGAGCCTGTTGTCTGTTGAAAGCAGAGTGTACCTTTGTGCATGTGCACACAAACCTACATTTGACAACGAGAGCCGTCCATATGTTCATCCATCTTAGCCACGCGTGCGCTAACGCAGCGGCCCCAATACTACACCGATCTATCAGCATGTTGCCTAGAGACCACCCTCACCCGGACCACCATTGGCCAATAGTAGCTGAGACAGCAACTCGGCTCCTTACATTTAAATATCAGCATTATGGAAAGCAAATCTATACTTTTCTCATTCCAGCTTTTTTTCCAACACATTTTTCCATTTTTGAGATCTAAACAAGCCGTACAGCTTTGCCTCACTACAGTTGGAGTACTGAAGACAGGGGTTGCCATGAAGCCCCCCCCTTTCCATTTCATCGATTACACACTGTTAAACGAGTGTGTGCGCACAATGAACGCCCTGCTGTTAGGGCAAACAAATGATGCAGGGTGGACTGTATATGTTATTATGTTGATAATACATGTATTGAAAGAAAAGAAGCATGCATTTTCATAATTCCCTCACTTAAGACTCTCACTTCCTGCTGGAAATCCAGCTTAAGCTTGTTTTGAAACATGGTAGCTTGTTTCTAGCTAGTTCAAGGTGGTTATCAACTGGTGAAAAGGTCATCTAGAGCTGGTATGTGCAACTGATAGCTGGTTTTTAAGCTGGTAGATATCTAGTCAAACAGATAACAGATCCAAACACGTAATCCCCTTGAGACCAGTAACCACATTACTTATACCATCTGGACCAGCTTCAGCTTGTATGATCAGCTGACTGCTGGTTATTAGCTGGTTGACCTTGTTCCAAAAATCACCTTAACCACCAGCAGGTTGGTTTCAAGCTGGTAATAAGATGGCTGACCAGATACCATGTTGCAAATACCATCTTGACCAGCTGGTTATCGTCTCCTCAACTAGCTACCATGTTCCAAAACTAATTTTAAACACCTTAATCTAGTTGGTTTGTAACTAAGCTGTCTAACCAACTGCCAGGTTACAAAAACCATCATGACCAGCTGGTTATCATCTCATCAACCAGCCATCATGTTCCAAACTAATTTTAACCACCTTAATCTGGTTGGTTTCTAGCTAGTTATAAACTGGTTGACCAGCTGCCATGTTGCAAATACCATCTTGACCAGCTGGCTGCTTATTTCGAGCTGGATATTAGCTGGTTGACCAGCTGCTATGTTGCAAATACCATCTTGACCAGCTGGTTATCGTCTCGTCAACCAGCTATTATGTTCCAAAACTAATTTTAACCACCTTAATCTGGCTGTTTTCTCACCAAGCTGTTTGACCAACTGCCATGTACAAAAACCATCTTGACCAGCTGTCTTGTTGGCTGATCAGCTGCAATGTTGCAAAAACCATCCTGACCAGCTGGTTATCATCTCTACAACCAGCTACAATGTTCCACAACTCATCTTAACCACATTAAGCAGGATGATGTCTAGCTAGTATTAAGCTGGTTGACCAGCTGCCATGTTGCAAAAAGTATCTCGACCAGTTGATTATCATCTTGTTAACCAGCTATCATGTTCCAAAATTCATTTTAACCACCTTAGTCTGGCTGGTTTCAAGCTAAGCTGGTTGACCAGCTGCCATGTTGTAAAAACCATCTTGACCAGTTGGTTATCATCTTGTAGACCAGCTACCATGTTCCAAAACTAATCTTAAACACGTTAAGCTGGATGACCAGCTGTCATGTTTCAAAAACCAACTTGACTAGCTGGTTGATTATTTGTAGCTGGTCAACCAGCTACCATAATCCAAAACCCATCAGAAAAACCTTAAGTGGACTAAAAGCCATACTGACCAGCTGGTTGGTTTGTAGCTGGTAGTAAGACACTTTGCAAAAACCATCTTGACCAGTTGGCAGCTGGCTTCTAGCTAATCCAGCAGGGTCATTAGCTGGTTGACCAGTAACCATGTTCCAAAAACCATCTTGACCATTTTGAGTTGCTTGGTCAAAGATGGTTAACCAGCTTTAACCAGCAAAAGAATGCAAGAAACCACTTAACACATTTTAAAACACACCCACCAGCTTAACAATTTCCATCAGAACGATTTAATATTTTGAGAATCAATTCACACAAAACAGGCAGCAATAATGCAACTGAAAGACATTATGAAATATTATTTGGCCAACATGTTGTAAATTTAACGCATGCACAAGGTTCGTATTAGATGCATCAGACGAGAGTCCGTCTCCAGGTGCCCATCAGGTGCGAGTGTTCTTCTTACCTTTCACTTGGCTCTCATACTCCGTAATGATTTCCTTTTCCTTTTTGCTCTTCGTCGTGTTAGACATGACGCCTGTGTAGTCCAGATCCGCTTGTCCCTTCTGTCTAAAACCTTTCTGCTTCTCCGAGACGCGTCCCTACTGTGACCGATGCGTCATATCTAACCACAGGTTCAGTGAGTGATCCAGCAGCAGGAAACCGTAGTCCTTAAAGCAAAGCGATGACATTCAACCATGCACATTAACGATTATTGGACCTGCACGGAAAAAAAGAGCCATGAAAAGTGGCACGTGAACCACAGGGGCGCGTCGTTACAGCCGCATCGCCAGACGCGCAAGAACGACTGGAGATGCAAGTGGCCGCATAAATATTACGCACAGGTTGAGTGCGCACGAGATAAACAAGAAAGATAGAGGTGGCAGAGACCGTAACTTATCTAAACTCATTCTAAGGTGTGAGAGTATCTGATTGTGTATGCAAAAAAAATCGTTAGGTGTGCATGTTTCTCATGCGCGCGCTCTCTCACACTACTGTCAATTGGTGGGCGGGTTGGGGCGTGAGTGTGTGTGCGTGCGTGTGTTTAAGACACACAAAATTGACAGTCACTCTATTTTAGGAAACCTCTAATCCAGCTGTTCACTGTCCTGGTCCTTGAGAGGCCAACCTCTGAACATTTTGGATAGTTCTTCATTTAACACACCTGATTTGTATCATCGGCCTATTATTAGTAGAGACTACAAGACCTGAACTGGGTGTGTCAGATAACGGAGAAAGTCAAAATGCTGGAACTGTTGTACTTCAAGACCTAGACTGAGAACAACGGGACTAGATTTTAATACTTAACAGGGTCCTACATGGTAAAATAAGGTTAAAATAATCAGAAAGCATTAATGTATAGAACATGTCAGGGTCATATTTCACTCCAAATTTCTTTATTTTATTTATATATTTATTTATTTTCATTTTGAGATTTTATCACTTAGAAATTACAGTGCTGCAAGGAAAATCAGCCTGTCAGGACACAATTAAAAACAAAATAAAATCAGCACAAATCAGTACCACAAATAGTACAATGATATATAAATATATTTCAGATGGATGGATGGATAGATAGATGTGTTTACAGTAATTGCCATTAAAAATGCAGGGAAAAAACACAAAATGGGCATGAAATCTTCTTTAATTTTGGGATGAAATACGGCCCAGACATGTCTTGTATAATTCAATTACTAAAGTAAAATATTGTTAATTTGAATGGAATTATTGTAAGAAATCTAAGCATTTGAATTGCAAACTGACTGCAATATTTTTAAACCTAATTTACTTGCTCTCTTTCCAAAGAACATGTATAACAACAATCTCATTACCGTTTCACATATATCACCAGGTCATGACATCGGTTACGTAAGATAAAGTTGTGTGTGTGTGTGTAGTAATGTTTATGAGACTGAGGATATAGTGTCTCTCTTATGACACTGATACAATGTTTACTGCATATCTACTCAGTTATGAATTATTGAAGTCATCTGACATCACCAGAACAGGGAACAAGTGACATGACACACTCACACACATGTACTGTAAGATATGGCAGTTTAGGAAATGTATATCTGTTCCAATCACTGATCACGCCCTCACTCGAACGATGTGTTTATGGGCACTTAGATGTATTTTTAGACTTCTGAGGGTCATTTTAGATGATTTAATAGACTCTATATTAAAAATATCACAAAAATATATTATAAATAATGTATAAATATAGTGTTTTGTTTAAACTTATTTAAATGGTTAGCTAGGGGCGCCAAACGATGACCCTCAACCGACTGCGCTAAAAACAAAATACTGAGGCAAATATTTTAAAGTCCAATCTCTGAAAGTCAATGAGCTATTCGCACACTGTCCAAACGTATTATTCAGTGCAAATGCATGATGCCAGCTTTGAGGTGAACGGAAACAACCAATAGCCTATCTGTAGAAAGCGCCAGTCTGACTTCTGCTGGTGCAACTGTGCAACTACAGAACAGAGTAATAAATTACAATGAAAAGGCTTCTCAATGACTCCCCCATTTTTCACTTAGACATAAGTAGTTGAATGGTGTAGGAGGCGCTTTATGGGTCACTTATTCACCCTCACACGCGACAGCGTTGCGCAGAGTCAGCAGGGGGAGACAGAGAATACAAAATCAGGACAAATTCTGTGATCTCATGTCAGTTCACAGAGTAAACTGAGTTAAGGGAATACTTTGGCCAAAGTTTTGTCATTATTCACTCACACTCACACACTCACTCACTCACACACACACTCACACTAATGTATATCTGTTCCAATCACTGATCACGCCCTCACTCGAACGATGTGTTTATGGGCACTTAGATGTATTTTTAGACTTCTGAGGGTCATTTTAGATGATTTAATAGACTCTATATTACATTCCTGACATTCCAATATTTCTAACCGTTTCTCTTGGGTATTATACAAAATGTTCGGTTCTATATACACAAGACATAAAATGGTCCTGTGGCCACTCCACTAACCCATGCTAAATTAAAAACTGTTCTTTTTCTATCATACGAGGGCTAGTAAAGCCCCCGGGTATGTTTAACGGGGATCTAGTGTGTGTTGAAGTGTGTAAGTGACATCAGTGAGGGTATTTATATCTGCTTTCATTTAACCGTCAATCAAACACAGGCTTCAGGACTGAGCCGCTGTGCATGATCAGTATGTGCAACAAACACTTCAAAATGTGCATTTGGAGTCTTAAAATGCATGGCTATCATTGCATTAGATTCAAATTATTGAACCAAGTTGCATTTATTGTAAATAAACACTTTTTTTCTAGATTTTTAAAAATAAAACAACAAATTATCCGGTCAAAATTAAGACATTCCCATGTCAAATGTTAGTGGAATATGTCTATAATTAATTTGATGAACTACTCTTCATCTTCACAAATTAAAGTCTTATTTGTTTGCAGATGCCACTTGGTTTGATATTTCATGATGCAATGAAATTCATCTATTTCAAGCAAAGCTTGAGTACGTCTCTGGATCCCATTCCAGGTCCATGTTGGAAAACTCCAAACCTGTGGTCCACATGGATGAGAACATACAAATGGAGCAGATTGGATCAGTTATCTGTAAATCAAGAAGCTTCCTGTTAAAGCAAAATACTCTCAACCTAAACACTATGTTTGGACATGGGAAAAACATTTGAAGCATCCAGTCAGTAATTACACCGCTCTCATTACAGACAAACAACGGACATAAACGTTTCCTCAAGTGCTGACTGTACCACAGTTTGTTGTCTTCTTTCTCTCCAGAATGCTCTGTTCCTGTCAGAAAGAGGCACTTAAAATGATGATGCCGATGATTTGATTTCTTCTTTGGTGCTTTTATTTGGTCTCCAAAGCGACAGGTTCACCCACTCACTGGTAGAACTGCCAATCACATGTTGCTGCTGTGTATGAGTGCTGTCGAATGTCTGACATCTGCAATTCTGTGAACAAAATGGAAAAGGCTGACGAAATTTTAATGGAATAATTTTTAAAAAAATACTGTCATTTGCTCGCACACATTTCATTTTTACTTTATGCTTAAGTTGCGTTTTTGAAATTTAAGTTATTATTCAATAAAAACACATTTCGAAAAATTTTAATTTGGTGCATAACCAAGGTTTGACGTCAATGACAGCAAACAACATCATTTTTTTGTGTCATAACCAGTGTAACACGTTAAGTTTGAATATGAATAATCACAAATTAAATATCATAAATTATGAGAAAATAAATACATTTTTATTCATTTCATCTTTTTAAAATATAAAATGGCATATAAATTATATATAATATAAAATTCATAATGTAGAAAAATATATATTATTTGTTATTTATGTATGTAAACACGTTAAAAGTTTGGGGTTGGTAAGATATATTTTTAAATGTTTTTAAAAAGAAGTTATGCTTAAACAGTTAAAATGTTGTGCTTAAGGTTACAATACAATACAAAAATGCAGTAAAACGGTAATTTTGTGAAATATTATTACAATTTATTACAACAGTTTTCTATTTTAATTTACTTTAAAATATCATTTATTTTAGTGATGGCAAAGCAGAATTTTTTATCATTTATTACTCTAGTCTTCAGTGTCACATGATCCTTCAGAAATAATTTGAATCATTTTAGTCAATTTTGATCAATTTAATGCACCCTTGCTGAATAAAAGTGTTAATTTCCCTAAAAAAACAAAAAAAAACATGTAAACGGAATATATATATATATATATATATATATATTAGGTTTCGAACATCTCTCTTCAGACAGATAACTGATGACTGTAAAGGCAATTCAGGTCAATCAAACAGTGGATTTGATATTTCTTGTAGTAATTAAACACACAGCAGCCCTGCACTGAGCTGCCAGTCACGGCTCTCTGTCTGTCGTACCTTTGACCTCTGTGAAAGTTGTGTTAGGCTGCCCTACAGTAGAGTTTTATAAAGGTCAGACTAATATCATCAGCCCTGACTGGCAGTAGTTCCACATCCCCTCTTTCACCCATTTCCAGCTGTGTAACCTCATGAACAATATCCCCTTTCCTAGCGGGCTGACTACAATTAAAGCCCACAGTCTTCAATCTCAGCTGCTATGACAACAGGGGCCAAGAAATCCCATGTAGCTCAGCAGGAAGGGGCCACTCCGTATCGCTGTTCTCATCACTGTGTCAAGATTCTGGCGACAGATTTCACAGGAATGCTTAATGAATTACATAAGATGCATCACATGAGGCAAAAAAAAAAAGATAAATATAATGAAGTTCACAGAGTGCATTGAAAATGCACTTTGCTATTTACCAGCAGAGGGTGCCAGGACGTTTTTCAACATGATGAAGCCCTCAAACGAACCCACTGAAATAAATAAATAAATAAACTATGAAATAATTGCATTAAATGAATGTGGAAAAAGGAAGGCCACCCACATACAGTAGATGTGTCAGGTGACGAGGAAATTTAGAGCATCAGCTTCAGTCATTCAGGACATTCAAGTCTGATAACTCAATAAAGCAAAAGGGATAAAATGCAATTAAATATTACCATTACAAAAACAAGGGAATAATAGCATAAACAGGATCAGTATTGACTAAAAAATATTCCACAGAAAGGTGGAACATCTTATAAAGGTGAGAAAATAAACCTTAGTTCTAGTTAAAAGATTTGTACATAATCTTTCACTGAAAGAGCGGCTCAGCAGGAAATTAAAGTGGAAAAGAGGGATAAAGTTGAGGGCTGAGGTCAAGGTTGTTGGTTTAGTGATAAAATAAATGAGCACAGCTCTATCTCACAGGAAGAAACTGAGAGAGACTCAAATCTCTCCTCAACAGGAAGGTCCCATTTACAACAGAAAATTGGTGCGCTTTGACATTAAATAAGTGATGTAACGTGGCCCTAATTTAAAAGTGGCTTTTCGAAATAACATTTTTGACTGGAGAAAAAAAGAAAAATGAGTTTAAAATAATATATGCTCATGCCATAGAAAAATCGGTTTTATTCTTCATAAAGCTGGTTACGTGTCAGTATCAATTGGCTGCATTTACACTGCAAGTCTTAATGCACAGAACCGATCGTTTGACCATATCCGATTTTTTTGGCCTGCCTGTTTACATTCACTTCAGACACGACTGGTATCCGATATCTTTGTTTATATTAATTCCTGCCTAAAATGATTGTCATTGAGCGCTTTACTATGCACATGGTAGACCCTCGGGTGTTGAATGGCTGTGCTATTAAAATGATTCATACAGTATTATTTCCCACCATGGACAACAGCTGTCACAGATGTTTTGCAGCAGAAAATCTGACTGAATGGATAAAGACCGGAAATAAGGATAAATTTCAGTTGTTATTTTATCTATAGCTCGTTAGAGGTAGAATTCTTTGGTGAAATAAAGCAGCACCAAGATGATATTTATTTAAATGAATTTGAATGAATTAACAAGAGAGACACACACACACAGAGAGAGAGAGAGAGAGAGAGAATACGCAAGCAAGTGTGAAGCTTGCAAACAAGTGAAAGTTAGTTATTGCTAAGAAATATAATGTAGCTTTTAGTAGCGAAGATGTTGTAGCCTATTTATAAAATTCACGGGGCAGGGGTTGAAAACCAGCTCCTGAATGTGCAATTTCTCATTTATATAAAGTTTCCATCTCAATAAAATGCGAGCGCATACAGCACACCGACATTAAAGCGCTATATCTTTATGGGCAAACATGTTGCCTCGCATTTGTAGTTCTGCGAGGAATCGGATATGTGTGTTTAGACATAGGTCAGATGTCCAGATATCGCATATGTATCCGAGTAAAATCCACATTTGGAAGTGGCTCAGATGGGATACAGAAAAAAATCGAATCTTGTACGGATTTTTGTGTTTACACGTGTGCAACAAATTCAGATCTGTCAGATGTGAGCAAAAAATCAGATTTTTTTGTGCCAGTGCAAATGCAGCCTTTCACATTATTTTGGTTATTGGATTACCAGACACTTTTAATTTGGTAATTAATTAAAGAAATATTCCAGCTTCAATATAAGATCAATCAATGGTTTTTGTAGAACACTGATTACAAATAAATAAATAAATAACAAGGTTACAGTGAGGCAACTACAATGGAAGTGAATAATTAAAATTGAATTGAATTTAATAATTGAATTTAATTTCATAATTGAATTTAATTTAAAAAATATATTTGTTTAAGGAAAACATAAAAAAATAGTAACAATTGTTGTCATGAATGAGGAGTGTCTAAAAACTTACTTATGTTTCTATGCAACACAATTATATGATCTATATACATACATATATTTCAACTGTTTTAATCAATAAATCAATATTTAAAAATCCTTTATATAATATTTATTTAAACAAATTTATATGTAATAATAACATCAAAACATTATTATTATTATTATTATTATCATTATTATTATTATTATTGAAATATTATAGTTTAAATCAGCGGTCGAATTGAAAACTGCTGGTTTAAATGTTCTAATATTATAAAGATTAATTTAATATTATTTTTATTGTTATTTGTATTAACACGGTTTATTAGTATTTTAGTAAATAATAACTATATAATAATAATAATAATAAGCACTTATTCTGATAAAACGTAATTATTTAAGCTGTAAAGTTGTTGTTTTTATTATACAATTACTTATTTACCTAGAATGTTCATTTAATAATGCATGGCACCTGTGGGTATTTCTACAATGGAAAGCTGTTCCGTGATGTGGTATCCATGGCAACAGATGTCCGTATAGAGTCGAACAACCTGTCAGTCAGTCAAACATTAGTGCCCTTTACATGATGTATCGTCTCACCTGAACTGTGCAGTTGTGTTTGGATGATTTATGACCGCTGCTCTGTCCTCTCATTTGCATTTGAGCGTCTGGAGGGAGTCGTCTGTTGAGCAAGATTTGTTTCTTTAAGGTCTGGAGTGTTTCAGACTGTCTGTGACCTGCTGGGGTCAAAAAACACAAGGGTTAAAGCTAATTCACATGCTGGCCTCAATTTTTGACATGGTCAAGGCCCTCCTGCTTGTGTATCATTTGTGTAAACCTGAACCCAGTGACCACAGGGCCATTTGTTCAACTGCTTATTAATGGATGAATCTATCACTCACACCAGCTGACCTTCAGATCAACACCACCTCTGCATTCCTTCACAACATAAACAACAAACTTCATTATGAACGACTCTGACTCTAGGAGACCGAAAGAAAAACACAATAAAAAACAATGAAAATTGTTGAATGTGATGGATCTGATAAAGGTTAAATAAATAAGTAATGAATGAGTGTCTAAATTAAATGTACTTATGTTTATACACAACAAAATATTAAATGTGATGCATAAATTTGGTTCCAAAACCTAGATCTGCCTCGCTGCCTGTTTACTATTATTATTAAAACAAATTATTTTCACTGTTTTGAATAAATAAATAAATATTTGAAAAATAATTATATTTAGTAATATAAACAATTTACCCCTCCTCCTTCTATTATCATCATCACCATCATTAAACATTGTATTATTATTCATAATAATTAATTCAACTGTTCTTAATCAATAAAGCGATGTTTAAAAATAATTTATATTTAACTTTTTAAAGATTTTTTTGTTATTATTATCTAAATCAATTATTTAAACATTTTATTTATCCCATTAAACATTTAAACAAATTATTTCAACTGTTTTTAATTCAATTTAATTAATTAATCTATATTTCATTTTTTAAACATATTATTATTGTTATTATTATTTAAACTAATCATTTATTCTGTTTTTAATCAATACTACAATTATCAACATTTCTCATGCATCATTTCTGATTTATGTCTTCACTGAGCTAATCTATATGTGCCTTTTGTATAATTATAATACAAAAAAATCTACAAATCATCAAAAAATGCAGAAGTGAGTTTGGTCACACTTTATTTTAAGGTTCAATTCTCGCTATCAACAAACCATTAATTGTGACTTTTGCCTTTTTGTTTAGGTTTTGGGCAGGATTAGGGATGTCGAATATGGTCATGCAGAATATGTGCTTTATAAGTACTAATATTCAGCCAATATGTTAATAATAGGCATGCTAATAGTGAGAATTGGTCCCTATACTAAAAGTGTTACCGTGAGTTTTTCCATTTGAAGTCATTACGATTTTTATTGATTTACGCACTAGTATTGGTTGAGTGCAGTGATTTCACATCTTTTTGATTCGCTGAGCTAATTGCAATGCATTCTTGTATTGTGTTCTACATAAATAATATGATGCTTCCTCAGAATTTATCCAAACAAGAATCTTATAAGGATAAATAAGTTAGGTTTTGAGCACACCTGAGGCAAGCATTTGTTAAATGTCTTTGGCAGGTATTTTAGACAGGTTGATGCAATGTTTTAAAAAATGAACTGAAAACAGTCTTATTTGCATGTGAAATGTTTGTCTTATCATTAGCTCTCTCGTGCTGCATCGACTTCCACAGCACACAAACAAAAGAGTGGATGGGCTTTGATGCTCAAGCCCGTAAGGCCATAAGAATTTAATTATGCGCTGTCAAGCAAGCACCTTTTATCAGTATCTTTCTGCTTTCCTCTCCATTTCGCAAACACACACAAAAATGACATGTCATCTTAATGTTGACAGAAGAATTTCAGGGCCGCTTCTTGGAAGCTTTTGAAAGCCCTCATTTAGGGCGTCCTGTCGTGTGCTGCACATATTTGAGAATGGACATATTTTTTCTGTGTACACACACACACACACACACACACACACACATACATACATACATACATATATAGTATGCATGAAAATGCATATTTTTCAATTAAAGACAGCTTATAGATTTAATATGGGCTGCTTTTGGTGCTTGACACCTTTTTATTGGTCATTTTGTTTGTCAAGAATAAGGTCCACGGTTAAGATTTGTGCTATTAGTTACTTAAATATAAAATGTTTTTCTCTATTTAACTTTATTGGTCATTTTGTGTTTCAAGAATAAGGTCCACGGTTAAGATTTGTGCTATTAGTTACTTAAATATAAAATGTTTTTCTCTATTTAACAACATTACAATAGTGAAAGACGACTCCCCTTACTGATCACGTCTCTTGAGCGGCGGGATGTTGGACTCATGAAAAATAATCACGTAGGCCTAGTTTGTATTCACCAAAACTGATTTACTGAAATGAAAACACGGACGGAATTGGCGTTAGCGCGAGCGCCGCTTATGTTCACGATTTCTGATTTACTTAACGTATACTGCGTGAGGGGGGCTGTGATTGGATGATGACAGGTATCGGTGATCATTCTCAAGTCATCAGCACTGCTGCTGTTGTATCAGTCAGGGGTTAGATCAGCGTAGCAGTCAAAAAACGGGACAAGGGAGGTCATGTACGGGACAAATCAATTAGGCCCAAAATACGGGACGTACCGGCTAATACCGGCTAAAAATAAAATAAAATAAAATAAAATAAAATAAAATTCTTGGTGTGTTTTACAGAGGTGGGTTTATGAGGATTGTTAACCCCAAAAAAGGAAAGAAAAAAAAACACCATAACGTGCATAAAGGGGTCTACGTGACATATTTTAAATGTTTAGAAATAAAATAAAATAAAATTCCTTTTGTGTTTTAAAGAGGTGAATTGTTAAGCTCCAAAAAGGACAAAAACAACATCATAACATACATAAAAAGAGTCAATTATTTAAAATGTTTAAAATAAAATAAAATAAAAATAAATTTTACTAAATAATTTCTGTTGTTTTACACACTTGTGTGAAAATAGGGCAGATCTGTGCGATGAGCTACATGTTGTGATGTGTGTGAGATGTGGTGTTTGAGAGTCTGGTCACAGCACTGCAGATAGGAAGCAATAACGAGTGAGCAGCTCCGGGCTAAAGGACACTAACGGAGCTCCTCCAGCATAGCCAGATCTCACAAGGACAACAAGCAACCTGAACCTGCTCTAACAAAACAAGCTCAAAATAAACCTACACATCTGACCCCAATATTTCTGTGCCTGCTTGAGGTTGTTGACTATTGTGTTGACTACTGACATTTTAATTATGATAAACAGACTTTGGGCTTGGCTTTTTTTTTTTTTTAAGTTGCTTATATACATAATAATAATAATAAATATAAATTTTTAGGTTGGTGAAGGGCTCAGGGAGCGCATGTGAGAGAAGGAGGTGTAAAGAGAAAACAAGAAAAATAGCGGTAATCTGGGCTAAGTGCTGGTCTCAGAACGTCTCTGAACATAAAGCCTGCGTAATAAAACGATTCAGCGGTAAAGCTTTGATAAGAGCCATCCACACAAAAGTCCAACGATCTTTCTAAACGCCTATTAACACAACATTAGAGTCCCACAGTCTTCTATACGATATCTGGCTCCAATATTATTCTTATAGGATGCATTAGAGCATTGTGGATTATGTTATGTGGCAATATACAGAACATTTAATAAACTGCAAACAGACCCGGAGAAGAGTTTGTGTAAATGTAAATAATACTAAACTGTGTAATGGGATCAACTTCCAACATATAAACCAGAGGCAGTGTATTATAAACAAACCTTAACACATCTCCTGTTTCGCAGCGCTGCTGAATTTCATTATTTATGGAAATACACACAGTGATGGTCAACCATAATTGGTCTCTACATATCTGAGCTAACTAAACATTTTGAGTGTGTGTGTGAGTGTGTGTAAAAGCATGAGGACAACTTTAAACAGTTGTGTTTATTACTGAATTGCATGCATGAATGAAATTTCAAGTAAAAAAAAAATTGTCTGGCTGGGTAAAGTCAATTTCTGAATTAATGGCTTTTTTAAAATAAAGCTGAAGGTTTACTGTGTCAAATATTTAAGATGTATTCACTGCAAGTATTTTAAAGCATAGTGAGAAAATAAAAAGAGCCTAAAAATAACTATGATAATATTGTCTTTGATACTGTATTTATGTGTTATTTTGCACTTTATGCACTCACAAGTACCTATTGATTCTCTGGTGGCAATGGGCTTTCAGGTAATCATGAACATCAAAATTCAATAGAAAAAAAATCCCCAAATTTCCAAAAATAATAAAAAGAGTCTGTGACCTGCTTGTCATCACAAGGACCGGAACATCAGACTCAAATTAGACGTCTCACGCAGCTTATCTACACTACACAATCTACTTACTATCAAAATAAATCTTCCCATGTGTGCATCCAAAACTGTCCAAAAAGTAAGTTTAGGTCAGTCCAAATCTCACTAAAACCTGAAATTATTTGCACTAAGGGGAGCAGCCATCAGTCCCCATGACAAAAACGGCTAATAAACAGACTAATTATTGTCTTCATGAAAATCTAAAGCAGTTTAGGAGATATGCAATATCATTACACAAATGTGCGTGAAATATTTTCATATCTGAATACAGAGACAAATAATACAGATCAACGATTAACGTTGTTTATTGTACTGAGACAGTGGCTTTAGAAGAATTTTTTTTTTAGTACTGTCAAATGATTAATCGTGATTAATCGCGTCCAAAATAAAAGTTTTTGTTTACATAATATATGTGTGTGTGTGTGTGTACTGTGTATATTTATTATGTATATATTAAAATGTAATTTATTCCTGTGATGACAGCATCATTACTCTAGTCTTCAGTGTCAAATGATACTTCAGAAATCATTCTAATATGCTGAAACTGTCTTATGATGATACATTTTAAGTTTAATTGTTTTATTTTATTTTTAAACCATGATACATGTTTTTCAGGGTTTTTTTTAAATGAATATTAAGTTCAAAATAAGAGTATTTATTTGAAATGAAAGTCCTTTGTAACCATTATAAATGTCTTTACTGTAACTTTCAATTTAATACATTCTTGCTGAATAAAAATGTCAGTTTCTTAAAAAAAAAAAAAATCTGACCTCAAACATGTTCAAGAGTAATTTGGATCTTAAATTAACCCAACATTAACTTAAATTAACTTTTCAAATGTTATAGGATGTCCTCTAGGAATCTGTAGAGCTGTGATATAAACTTGTCTGAAGTACTGTATACTTTTATCACAAATTATGACATTCAAGCACAACTATAATTGACAACTATAACTATATGTGGTTTTAAATGTGTGAGAAAAAAAATCATACATTCTTGAAATAATTCCCCTTAAATCATATATGCAAATAAATCTTATTGACTTTTTGGCTTCATAATCAGAATTATGCTTTGGCCTTATATGCTACACACATTCTAACACTCAAATTAAAAACATAAATCCATACACTTAGGAATGCATGTGGGTGCACTGATTCATTGCAAGAGAGTCACATACCATAAAAGTTAAACCACAGCAGCAAGTCTATGCTGCATGCCTCTGTTATTTTTTAATTATACGAATTCTCAGAAAAATATATACTGTCCTATTCCAGAAACAATTATGTAGAGGATCTTATCAGGATTGACACAATTAAACAACAAATAATGAATAACACTTCTTCAGTTTCGGGCTACGAGCCCAGCGCACGTCCAAGTTCAAAAGTCTTAATCTAATTCTGAAATTCTCCACTAATAAACACCCACAAGTCTATAGACTCCAGAGACTCTCAAACATCAGTGGACCGAAAGCTGTGGGCAAACACAGTCTGAGCTCCACATTTCACACTGATTTCATTTGCTGTTTTATACCAGTATGAATTATAACCACATGCTTTGACAATCAGAGGACGACTTAGCAAAGGAATCAGGACGTTACTGCCTCTGTTGTAACTCCCTACTGAGCGGATGATTAATGTGAGACCTCGCAATCCCTGGGCAGCTGACTCTCATTCCCCAGAGCCCAAATCAAACCCAAATGGCGTACACATTGAAACATTTCTCATTCTCCCATCTCTCCATCTCTCGCTTTCATTTCATCTCTTTCCTTTCGCTTCTGTCCCAATTCCTCCACAGCATTTCCCACATCAACAGCTCGGTGATACATGTGCTGGGAATGCCGGAATGTGGGAGAGTACAACAGGATCCCTGACCCCAATCTTCCTCACATGAGAATTCGCCTTAATGGTCGGGCGTTCACGGGGACTGTGATTGAATGATGTTTTGGAACAACAGTCCCATCAGCCAATCAGATTTAAGGGTTAAAATGGGGCTTCAGCAACATTCTCATCAACCTACACTCTTAAAAAAAGGTTCCAAAAGGTTTTTTTTTAAATGATGCCATAGAAAAATGTTTTGGATTCCACAAAGAACCTTCTAGTTAACATTCACACTTTGAAAAACGCATGATGCGGGCAGTGCACTCTTATCAATAATCTGAAGAACCTTTCTCCACAATAAAGAACCAGTCTGCAATGGAGGTTCCATGGATGTTAAAAGTTCTTCATGAAATCACAAATTCAAAAAAGAACCGTTATTTTTTATAACTGTGGAATGGGGAAAAAACACAAGGTTTTGAAGCACTTTAACAAAAAAGTTTAACTTATTATAACTGAATCGTTGCATTTTAATGCGAGACACTACAAAAGATGCGAGATGCCAACGCGTCAAACACATCTGTCTAGTCTTGTTTACATAGAAAGACAAACAATGGAAAAGTAGCACAATTGAGTGGAAGAACCTGTTTTGTGTGAACGGCCCCTTAAAAACCATTTTAATAATCGAAATAAAAACTTTTTCCACTCTAAAGAACCTTTTTTGCAACGGAAAGGTTACATGGATGATAAAGGTTCTTCATGGAACCATAGATGCCAATAAAGAACCTTTATTTTCAAGAATGCTTAACTTCTGGTGTTGTTAATGGAAAAGGTTAGGGATGTCCTCAAATGGGCTGTTTTGGAAGATCCCAAGTTTTGGTGCAAACACAGTTGTGCTATTCTATCTGCTAATGTCTCTGGATGCCTCTGGGGCATGTTACGGCTTTTATTTACAATTATTATTTCCTTCTTGCCTGGTGCATTAACTTTGTTAAGCTGTTTGTGTATCTTTTAAGGAGTTCCTGATACATTGGCGAGAAAATATACACTCCTAACCTTAAGGTTAGAAAAATATTGAAGAATTAATATGCTTTGCTGTCTTTGGATAACAGTTGAATGTGTCTGACTTGGATCGAAACGGACTCGGATTGAAGTGGCCTAAAATGTGATTTAGAGGTGATATGCATGTGTTTTAGTCTCTCGGGCTGTCTTGAGCTGAATATTCATCTTCTAGGCATGAGTATAAGTTGAGTTATGTTTGTCTGAAAGCAAAAATAATGCAAAACTCAACCAATCAGAATGCATCGAGTGGAATTCTGTCGTTTCTATACATTTGCACATATCTGAATTCTGCTCAGTTCTCCATAATTCATGTCGGCTCAAACTGCCAATGTAACTGAAAATTAAAAACTCATTGGAAATGTTATAGTAGTTATGGATTGGCTTCATTTGATGTGTGCATGTGTGTTGTGTGTCTGTTTGTGTGAGTCCAGAAAGAATCAGAACAGAGCTGAAGTCAATACAGAGACATTGCTGTTGTCATGACAAAACCATAGCCAGATTGTCCAAATAAACAACAAACAACTGATGTGTCTCTGTTTGTTTCTTACATGTTAACCCAGTATTATATATATATATATTTTTTCACCAGTAAAAATAGTAGGTTGCATTATGTGCAGAGACAACCTGAGGAGGTTTTTTCAGGCTTTGGTGGATTTTAAAAGAACAGAAAAAGTGGTTTTAAACAGAAGCCAGCCAGTATCATTGAATGAATCGGTGGAATGAAAGCGAACATACAGTAAAACAGAGAAAATTTGTTGAATTTCAGCTTTTATCAAAGGAGGGGTTAAATCAATGTCGATAGACTGTGATTATTCTCAGTGAAAGGCTCTGAACAAAAGATATTCATCAAGTTGGCATTGTGGCCGATTATACAGTACACGATTAAAAGAAATCACTTCAGAATCAATTCACTATCCAAACCTCTAGTAATTTGCACACATATTCAGATGCTTAGGTCACTGTGGCCATTGCAAAAACCTTAATGCATGGGTTTGGATTCTTTTGACAGCAAAAGTGCCGTATATAATGATGGGTAAAAAAGCTTCTGGCATTAAGAGTTATGCGTGAAAGCCTTGTATGAGCTAAACAGATGACTGTCAATAATGACTGCACATTAAAAAAAAAAATATGACTACGCCTGGAGAAAGATGGCTTGAGCATCTAAGAAAGAATACTGTTATTTTGCCTGCTATCAGGCTTTTTGAGAACAGCAGTTCTGCCAAAATATGACCACATAAAGAAGCACCGTAGCCTCTCGTTACATTCATTTCAACATTTGCACAACACATCTCCCCTAATATATATGACACACATAAAGATAAAAATACCCTATTCCACAATACTTTCCAGTTTAACAGCTACAAAATATGGGTCCTTTTTTACCCTAAAACACTAATAACATAAGTCAAATAAGCTGTACAACTGTTCTAAATCTGAAATCTCATTCCAAAAATGCATGTACTAAAACTTGGAGAGTCAAGAAGCTTCTACTGAACATCTCCTTTTGTTTTTTTACATAAGAGAGAAAGTCAAACAGGTTTGGAACAACATGAGGGAGAATAAATGATGACTTAACATCCAGCAGCCAACAGATGGACAAACTATTCCTACAAAGAACAAGCTGAATTTTTAATCTACATTTAACCGTGTTTCTTGGGGCTTGAAAGTATAGTTGTGCATTTTTTGTAGTATCCCATCAAATCCCTCATCTTAAGTTCAGAAAGTTTGAAACAAGTTTTTCACTTCATATAAGATCTTAAAGGGGTCATATGATGCGATTTCAAGTTTTCCTTTCTCTTTGGAGTGTTACAAGCTGATTGTGCATAGATAAGATCCCTGAAGTTGCAAAGACTAAAGTCTCAAAACCAAAGAGATATTCTTTATCAAAGTTAAGACTCTGCCACGCCCCCTAAAACGGCTCGTTCTAACACGCCCCCACATATCTACCTCACTATGTGGAAATATTTGCATAATGTGGCCCAAATGTTCACGCAAAGAAAGAAGGCGTGGTTTCAGTAACCGCAGTTAGTGTTGAAGCAGCATGTCAGGGAGACGCTGTGTGTTTCTAGGCGAAAGCAAAAGCACTTTATTTGGCCTTCCGGAAGTAGATGCATTTAGGAATCTTTAAGATTACTTACAACAGAACAGCAATGCATTTTATGGACGACCGTTTCGTGAACCTAGGAGAGGGCTTTGCTATGACAATCTGGCGCTTCTGATTCATGCTACTGTTTTGTTATTAGTTTAAGTATTTGTATTGACTGTTCAAATGCGGAGTTTTGCGCATCGTGTGTGTGTGTGTGTGTGTGTGAGAGAGAGAGAGACAGCGTCACATCAAAGTGGAGTCAGCAGTCTTAACTGCGGCTTGTGTACCTCATCATTATTGTGTCTGTTCCCCTTTCGGGCTTGAACTGATGGTAAAACTAATGACATTATTTACTGTCTTTACATTTATTTTGAAAGATGAAGCTCGCGATTATGGTAAGGGGCGTTACATTTCCGACGAGTGCTTGCGGTGTTCGGCCAATCACAATGCACTGGGTCAGCTGGCCAATCAGAGCAGACTGTGCTTGTCGGAAGGAGGGACTTTGTTGAAAACGAAGCGTTTGAGAGAGGCGGGGCATATAGGACCTACAATAATGTACAGTATTTGAAAAATAATGTGTTTTTTGAACATTAAAGCATGTCAACATATTCTGTTACACCAAATACACAAAATAATGATCTTTAAAAAAGCATCATATGACCCCTTTAAAGGGAAAAAACGTCTGTTAAGAAGGGTTTTCATAGGACATCCCAGTGGGTGCAGAAACAGGCTGATTAGACTCAAGAGTCCTCATTTTCTTATCACTTTTATTCAGCAAGGATGCATTCAGTTGATCAAAAGTGAGTGTAAAGATTTCGAATGTTGCAAAAGATTGCTATTTAAAACATGCTGTACTTTTGAAGTCGTTACTCATTAACTGGACATGAGGGTGAATCAATAATGGTATCTTTAATTTTAGAGTGAACTATCTCATCTGTGGCATGGATTCACAAACATCCGAATTCCAGATTTCAGTATTTTCTTTACTATAATGTAATATGTTGCTACACAAGCACAAGACTGTGAGATGTCTGCAGGGGTCTAATTAGAGTAATTACTGGCTATATAACAGAATAACAAGAGTCCTGCTGATAAGAAAACCTCAAAAACATTTGTGAATTCGTGGAAGACCAGAGAACAAGTGTGTGAGTGTGCCTTACTATGAAAATTAGTGTCTCTTCATTGGACTTTTCCTCTTAGTTCCCTGGTGAATTACTCTCAAATGTTCTGAATCACAGTGAACCCACAGTTTCCAGGTTCAACGATCCTCTCAGTCTCCAACACACTTGAAATGTCTCATAAAAGTGTGCTTTAGAGACAAAAAAGGGTAGAATGGAAAGAACAACTATTGAAACAGAATAGAAAAAGATGATGAAGGTGGTCTCTATTGAGACGCTAAATCTCAAACTTTTGTCTGAGTGGACAATTTCATTTGATGTGAACTGAAAAAGGCTAAAACAGATAAATCTACAGTCTGAACTTGGCTAAATCATGTTAACTTATATTACTAACAGCCACAGTACATCCTCTCATCCATTTAGTCACTCTATAACCAGCCCTCTAGTCAAAAATTTGTTGTTTGTGTCATAAAGTGCATCAAATTCTCTCAGCTAACGCCACAAGCTGCTTACTTGCTACGCTAATCGCTTAGTGCAAACGGTTCTCCTGTGACTGCAGGCTTATCAGCTACACTTGCCCGCCTACTTCCGGAGAAACGAAACAACCTCAAAAACATAAAAAACAAGACAAGTATTTTGCAATGTTTGTGGATACCAGGTGAAACTGCTTTATGACAGTCTGTGCAAAGCCTCGGTTATAAAAGTGCGATAATAAAACCGAAAAGCAAACTGACAGACAAAAAAAAAAAACTTTCTTCATATTATTGCTGCTAGACTGAGACTTTAAGGATGAAAACAACATTGTTTTGTCTCTCAAGCACTCAGTCGTCTTTGGTTAGGTAGGAATTAGAGGTCAAAGATGGATCCCATATTTGATAAGATGACTTTAGGGTCTCTGACCATCACTTCATCCATCATAAGACGATGATCTCGCAGGGCAGAATGACACAAAACAGACTGACCTGACAGAGAAAAACTCATGTATATATATACCACAACATGCAACTGGTAACTCGCACAACTCACTGGGAATTAACATGTCATGAAACAATTGGAACAGGATGAGACATGACCGAACAGAACCACGCACGATCAATCAAGTGAAGAATAACCAGGTTCATCAAGATGGAAATAAAGTACAGGGCTTTGTTTTTAATAAACCAATTTCCCATTTCTTGATCTATCAATTTAAAATGAGCCTCTTATGAAGAGCTCATTTAGAAAATGGTGCACATTTAAAAATTATAATGCGATTAAAAATGCAAGTTTACAGCACAAATAAGGATAGCAGAAAAGATTTGAGTTTTTTTGGTGCCATTTTTTGTGTCATTGAGTTTTCCAAAACCATATGACAGCTTTGTTTGTGGAACAACTTGAAATTTAAATAGTTATTTACTCCGTTTCGAATCTCATTTATATCTGCATATTAAAGGTTTGTGCATTATGGTAGATTACAATGCATGTAAATAAGATTTCATATTTAATATTGCCGTGAATAACTAAAAGGTTTTTAATTTGGCTTCAGAACAATTGAAATATAGCTTATAAGTCAGACTTATGATTCATTTATTGTTGTTTTGGGAGTTTGACAAGAACCCATCACCATTCACTTCAACTGTATGGAAAAGATTAGGGTGAACATTTTTCAGAAACCAAACGTTCTCACAAGTTACTTTCTTGTCTAACTTTTCGTTCTCCTTCTTAATGAGGCAGATATGTTGATCTTCAAACATCCTGAGCTTTCATGAAATGTGTGATATTGAATATTGAATGTGATTATTGAAATCTCTCTTTGCATCTGTCTGTATCAAAGCAATCATGACCTACAGGTCTCACTTTCTTCAATAAATGAATGACAGAGAGAGAGTGAGAAAGAGAAAGTATAAGATAACACAGAATATGTAATGTATCTACAACATTTACACCCACAAATCTTTAGCTCATCCTTCAAAAGTGGTTCTTTGGCTCAAGAATCTCTGTCTCGCTTTCTTCAATAAATGAATGACAGAGAGAGAGTGAGAAAGAGAAAGTATAAGATAACACAGAATATGTAATGTACCTACAACATTTACACCCACAAATCTTTAGCTAGCAAGCTACGATGTTCAGCAGAACACACATTACACTGACTTGTGCAGGAACCATGTTTTTGTACAGTGGACGACTGACCTGCTGTGACGCCGTCATTAGCATGACTGAAGTTTGTAAGTTGGTTTGTCAGTTTTATTGGCTATCAGGCAATGAAATAAAAAAAGTTTGGCAGTCCTGTTATCTAAAATTAAAACTATTCATTTTTGTTCATTAAAATTAGGCTGAAATAAAAAAAAGAATCTAAACATTAGCTGAAAAACATAAATGTAAAATACTAAAATTAGAAATGTTGCCTTGGCAGCTGACTGAATAAAATAAGTATAGTTTGACATAAAAAAAAAAAAACTAAAACTGAAATAGCTAAATAGCTACATTTTATTAAAAAAATAAAGCTAAATAAAAATATTTAGAAAGCACATAAACTAAAATGTAAACAAAAACTTAAATACAAATAAAAGCTCATTCAAATGATTAATAAATAGTATAACAAATAACAGATTGGTTACAATCTGCATGATTTGAGGTGTTTGAAGCAAAAATTACGCAAATTCGAGTTAAAATTAATTACATAGTTCATAAACGGCAGTTTCGATCACACAAACAAAAGAACACATGCATTTTGCATACATTTGCATACGTTTATATATTTTGAAGTGCAAGTCTGCTGTATTAAAACACTCAAATACACAGATCGCACAACTGATTGTTATTTTGAGGAAAAAAGATGAATGATTAATATTTTGTGATCATTAATCCTTGTAGGCTCATGTACCCAAACAAATGCATCACAGCTGTCACTGTTTTACCACTGTCACTGGCATTAACCCCAAATTTGAACCAACGTCAGAAAAAGCTGAATTTCTAGCCTGAGGCTTTATGCATATAAATTGGACATTAAAACATTGGGAATCTGTGAACGGGGACGGAAATTAAAATTATCTTTTATGTACTCTCTGGCACAGATCTCTTTCCTTTCTTTCACATACACATCTTTATCTCTCTGACAATACAATAAACAGCAAATGGGCTTGTGTCGACTTCACAGCTGCTGTTTTGTGGGAAGACACAAGGTAGGCCATTGTAACAAGATTAAAAGATATGTGGGCTGGAAGATACAGACAGAGATGAGGGACGTGATCTGTTCTTGCCTGAAGATTGCCGTCATGTTCTCTAATAAGGAGACAAAAGTCTTTTTATCTGTTTGTTCATGATGTCGTGCTGCCTACATCCTCCCTGTCCAACACTTCATCTGCTAATAATGAATCCCTGAACAGTTATAAACTTCCATTTACACTGAAAATCCTACACAGTGAAAACACTGTTAAAATGACTAATGCAGTTTCTGTACGCAACCAAAGACCTGCTTGCTTCAGATATAATGACCTGCGCAGTCCAAACCCACCAGTGACACCACCATACATTACAGTAAAAATAGCCTCAGCCTCTGAAAGCATGCATGAACTGCCCACATTCGATTCAACTTACTTTACACAACTTAAAAACTAACTACTTTATTAAAGTTTTAGGTTAGTGGAATTACATTTTTGGGAAATGTAAAATCCCCACTCCAATCTGATTGGCTGGCTTTACACAACTTAAAGGGATAGTTCACCCAAAAATAAAAATTCTGTCATTAATTACTCACCCTCATGTCGTTCTTTCGTTTCGTCCGTGTGGTGCGGCTGACACAGAACAACATACGCTGTTTATGTCTAGTGGATACTCTCCAAAATGGCGCTAGGGTGATGCGAAGGAGACGAATAGTTTAATAAAGTCGTTTTTTTCTTTCTTTCGCGCACAAAAAGTATTCTCGTAGCTTCGTAATATTACGGTTGAATCCCTGATGTCACATGGATTATTTTACCGATCTCCTTGCTACGTTTCTGGACGTTGATCGTAGTAGGACCCTTGCTGTCTATGGAGGGTCAGAGAGCTGTCAGATTCCATTAAAAATATCTTAATTTGTTTTCCGAAGCTGAACGGAGGTCTTACGGGTTTGGAACGACATGAGGGTGAGTAATTAATGACAGAATTTTCATTTTTGGGTGAACTAACCCTTTAAAAACAAACCAATTTGCCAAAGTTTTAGGTTACTGGAATTAAATCTTTGGGAAAACACTTAAACTGAATTAAATATAGCAATTAACTAGATATTCATGAGCAGAAGCATATATTCCACATTGTTTTAAGTTATGCGCAATAAGCAGTTTTTATTATTTTCTGGTGGACAGTAATTCTGATTACAGTATGTTTATATGTATATTTGGTCGCTTACGCCAAAATTAAAACTGCATAAATTCTAGAACTGTATATAACAGAATATCAAAACAAATGCCATTTAAATAAATATAGTATTTTTTTATTTACTTTTTATTAAAATATTCTTTTACATAGAGGTTGTACAGTTTTAAAATAAGATATTTTGCTTCTAATTCAAAGAAATTCAGACATTCTTTAATATGTGACTCAAATGTTCAAAGGTGTTCAAATACTTTGTTTTTGTATTTGTATTTGGACACTGCATATTATTTCTGTACATTTCACTACTTCTTCTATTCTAGCCTGTACTCCTCTGAGCAATCTTGAACTTTCTATTACAGCATGCAATATTTTGTATTTAATTCAATGAAACTCAGACCTTTTTAAGTGTGACTCGAATGTCCAAAAACATTTTGTACTTGAGCACTGTATATTAGTTCTGTATTTTTCACTATTTCTTACTTGATTCTAGCTTGTACTCTTCTAAACAATCTTTGAACTTTCTATTACAGCATGTTATATTTTGTATCTAATTCATTGCAATTCAAACATTTTTTAAGTGTGATTAAGTGTCCAAATACTATTATGTATAGCCTACTTCACAATTTCTTTCTTTCATCTTTATTCTAGCTTTTTTACTCCTCTGAACAGTCTTTGAACTTTCTAGAACAGCTTTTCATGCTAATGCCACCTCAAGATGATGTGCTCTTTTATATTCCTCGTTTGTAGCACTCTTTGACTAAAAGCATCTGCCAAATGAAGAAATGTAAATGTGCCTCCTCTAAGGGTGAACCCTTGGTGCAGTCAATGGATGCGTCATGCAGCATTATTGATTACCTCCATCCATAATGAAGGCTCATCAGAGAGAGAGGGCATCAGCATCTGAGACAGACGAGCATTTACTCCCCCACGACTCCAATCCCTGTCCTAGCTGAAAATTGTCGTCTAAGCGTCACACTTTGTATTACCGCCATACTTCTTCAAGTGCTCAAGACACTTACCCCAGGCCATAAAACAGCAGAAACCTTTCAGTCCATCCACCTCTTTACAAATGTTCACAGTAAAAACCACTCTGGAGTAATTTAGCATTGCTTTCGACTGTGCCCTATTTCTTCACCACACCTCCACAGCAATGATCTGGAGAAAAAGAGGACAAGAAGTATTTCAGAATGTTTTTCATATCTATTTAACAATGATAAAAATAACCCATGAAACGGCTTGACAAATGTCTTCTTTTCAGCAAGTTTAGACAGGACATAATGTACCTGTACCTATTTTCTGTATATTTTTAATGCTACGGGATATGTATCTTCAAAATTGTAAATAAAATAAAGATTATTGGAGTACTTTATAAAGAAAATACTGGTCTTTCTACTTGAAAATGTCATGTTTTCCAATTCAATTCTATATATTCTGTTTCTTTGTAATACTTGTGGAGTTTACTAGCAATTTCTGAGTGAAAATTGTTTCAAAGTAAATCAACACAATTTTAATGTATCTGCTAATAGGTACATATACACTAAAGGCCACAGATGTTTATAAATTCAACCAAACAGGCCATGTGCTAATTCATTTTACAAATGTAGATTCTACATCAGAGACTCGCTTAACTCATTTGTGCTTCAAGCAAACGATCTCCATAAGCGAAAGCCTAAATGTGAATCATGGGTAATGAGGCACCTGTTCCTCATTATCTGCACTCAGACTTTCAGTGGAGATGTTCTGACTTCACTGACATCGTAAGGAGGCTTTCTTTCCATAAGTGTTTTGCAAGTAAGCATTGTGTTCAAACCTTTGTTCGCATCTCTGGTTCTCAGTGACCACATCTGGCTCATTAAACCCAGCGGCTGCTTCATCACTGTTGAAAACCTTGCAACTGAAATAACTTGGATTACTATTACAAAATGTTATGGCATTAACAAATCTTTTTTTTTTTTTTTTTAAGTGCAATTAGGCATATATTGTAAGCATTTTACACCAAAATCAGAATGTATTTTACGGTTTGTATACTCACCGCACCTTGCTCTTTATTTACACATATACATGCTCAGGCAAGATAAAATGCTCAAATGTGACCCCAAAGGTCAGCAAAAACGGAATAAGGTGAATTTTAAAAACTAGTTTGAGTGTTTTAGGATGATATTTAATTATAAATCTATATAGCCATACTGAGCTGTATGTCTCAAACACAATACTCAAGTAATGACAGAGTGTGTGGCACAAGCTCAATTCATTTTCCATTAACTATATGGAATTTGTATTTCGAACATGATGACAGGATCCAATTAGAGAATTTAAGGACAGTTGGGGTTTCCTATAGACGAGTAAAACAGGGCTGTATTTGCTAAATGGAAAAACACCTACTGTTTTATATAAATATAATTATAATTATTATAGAGCGTACCCCTAAAAAACAGCAGAATAAAAAGACTGACAAACTGAAAACTGAATATTGATAAGCTTTTTATGATTGAAGACCTTTGCAGCATTAATACTGTTATGTTCTTGTTAATTACTGGGAAGCTGCTTTTATAAAAAAAAAAACTGTACTGTGTAAATAAATGTGACTTGACTTGCATAAATGATTGACGCATATTGGTATGTTATAAATGAAATTGAACACGCTCGGTTGGTTCCACTGAGGGCGCCGAGTATACTTACTTTTACTTGTATTAAGGTTGTTTTTAATGTTGGTTAGGGGCGTGCAGTAGAGGAGAGAGAGGGCATCTCTTGAGCTTGCCAGCCTCTTCACTGGGGGCTGGACTTAAGGAAAGCAGCACTTGTCTGGCGATCTTCATGACCTTTGCGCGTCAGATCAACACAATTGATGCACATGCGCACCACCAGAATATGATCCACGTCTAGGAGACTTAAATGAATCTGTTCTCTTCAGTCTAAGAGTGCACACTTGAAGTCTCTGTAGAGGATTCCCATCTGCTGCCTTTTACGCACGAGAATTCGTGCGCAATGAAGCTCTGCCTAGCGCGCACCTCTCCACATACCTGAGAGAGCGCGCAAGATTTTACGCATGAAAATCACAGCTCGTTTCCAAACCCAACTATGGGCTACGCGTCGAACCAAACCACGGCGAACAACGACACCGACCCGTTCGGCAGGAACGAAGACGTAGCCAAAATGGAGATCACGGTTTTAAGCGTCACCTTCCTCGTTGCGGTGATCGGAAATCTGTGCGTGCTGCTGGCCATGCACAACACCAAGAAGAAGAGCTCACGGATGCACTTGTTCATCAAGCACCTGAGCCTCGCAGACCTGGTGGTGGCTTTCTTCCAGGTTCTTCCACAGCTCTGCTGGGAGATCACCTTCAGGTTTTACGGACCTGACTTTCTTTGCCGGATTGTCAAGCATCTCCAAGTCCTGGGCATGTTCGCGTCCACCTATATGATGGTGATGATGACACTGGACCGCTACATCGCCATATGCCACCCTCTGAAGACTCTCCAGCAGCCCACAAAGCGCGCCTACATCATGATCGGGTCCACTTGGCTCTGCAGCCTGTTGCTCAGCACCCCTCAATACTTCATCTTCTCTCTGAGCGAGATCCAGAACGGCTCGGATGTGTATGACTGCTGGGGCCACTTCATCGAGCCGTGGGGCATCCGAGCCTACATCACCTGGATCACCGTGGGCATCTTCCTCATCCCCGTCATCATCCTCATGATCTGCTACGGGTTCATATGCCACAGTATCTGGATGAACTTCAAGTCTAAGACCAAGAGAGGCACTCTGCACAGCACTAAGAACGGGATGATTGGAAAGGCGTCTGTCAGTAGTGTCACCATCATCTCAAGAGCCAAACTAAGAACTGTAAAGATGACATTCGTGATTGTTTTGGCGTACATTGTGTGCTGGGCTCCGTTCTTCATCGTGCAAATGTGGTCAGTCTGGGATGAAAACTTCTCCTGGGACGGTAAGTTGATCAGGGTTACACATGTAAATATATTTAAGCACAGTATTAAGTTTAAAAATGATTCAAAGACTTTCAGAGAGTTGACGTTTTAAATGTAAATTGTACTTTCTGGCGCGAACGCTGAAAGTTTGTCTTTTGTCGCTCTAGAGCAGTTAGCCAACAGTAAACATCTTAAAGTATAAACAAAACACTATTTTTGTTTTCGTGTATAATTCTTTAAAAAAGAGCTTGATAAATTGTAATTATATATATATATA